>NW_027395964.1:600000-812178 GCF_047715735.1 Aspergillus multicolor
CTCCTTCAGACGCACAATGGCTTCCGCAATGGCAAAGCGCCTTGAGGGCAAGACGATCGTCATTACCGGAGCCTCATCCGGCATCGGCCGAAGCACAGCCAAGGAGTTTGCACGAACGGCTCTCAAGGACCTGAAGATTATAGTCACAGCGAGGCGCATTGATGCTCTCGAGGAGCTGGCGAAGGAGATCAAGAAAGAGGTCGGCGAGGGTGTCAAGGTTCATCCTGTGAAGCTGGATGTCAGCAACCCGGAGGAGGTCAAGAACTTTGTCCCATCTCTCCCTACAGAGTTCCAAGACATCGACGTCCTCGTTAATAACGCGTAAGTTTGCTATACGAGTGGCTTGGTAGGACTAGGCTCTAACTATGCGTAGTGGTCTCGTCAAGGGTGTCGCTCAAGCTCCCAACATCGAACCTGAAGACATCAACGTCATGTTCGCCACCAACGTTACCGGATTAATTAACATGACCCAGGCTATTCTCCCTATCTTTAAGAAACGCAGCGATGGTGGCCGCGGAGACATAATCAACATCGGAAGTATTGCTGGTCGTGAGCCCTACCCCGGTGGTAGCATCTACTGCTCTACCAAGGCTGCCGTCAAGTCTTTCACCGAGGCCCTAAGAAAGGAGCTCATCTCTACCCGCATTCGTATTATCGAAGTTGACCCCGGTCAGGTTGAGACTGTAAGTACCGACCTTTTTTGGTGTGGACGGGGCTGACGATTCTGTAGGAGTTCTCCGTTGTGCGCTTCTACGGGGACAAGAGCAAGGCCGATGCTGTCTATGCGTAAGCCACTGTGACTTTGGCGATGCCTAATAAATACTGACAGATTGTAGTAACTGCGAGCCACTCACACCTGATGACATTGCTGAAGTCATTGTATTCGCCGCTGGCCGGAGGGAGAACGTTGTGATTGCTGATACTCTGATCTTCCCGAGCCACCAGGTGAGTTCAACCTATTTTCATTCTTTCAATTAGGTAACTTGACTAATTCTGTAACAGGCGTCTCCCGGCCATCTATACAAGAAGCCTTGAGAGCACGATATTATAGGCAGATTGGACAAGTTAATATTGGGCCTGGGCATACACATAGATGGTCATAGATGTTACAGTATAAACCATGAGCAATCTTCGATACTCTCACCTTGCCTTGATATAACACGGATGTCAATAATAATTCACCTCATTTCAAGAGGCTTGTCAAATCCCCAACCCTAACCTCATCCCTTGGCCAAAACCGAACCGCTAACATACAAAAGTCAATTAAAGCAACCCCTCGACTTCTCCCTCGAATCTCCCATGCCTTCCCTCCCCATCCCTGAATCTCTTCGCTCCGCTAACCCCCTCTTCCTTGATCACCCCAACTCCGCTGTCAAACTCGCGCGCCAACGCATCTTCAAAGCTCTTCGCGTTATAAGCCGCAAAGTAACAACTCGCCCGGTCCACATTCAAACACCGCTGCGGAAAGCTAACGATGTGCCTCGCAATCGCCATCGCCTCCTCGACACTTTTCCCCTTGGGCATAACGCGATTGGCAAGGCCCATACTCAATGCCTCAGCCGCATCAACAGCCCTCCCTGTCAATATCATATCGAGAGCGCGTCCTAGTCCGACTATAGCCTGCAGCCGGACAGTCCCACCGTCAATGAGCGGAACCCCAAACCGCCGATTAAAGACGCCGAAGATGGCGTCTTCCTCGGCGACACGGATATCGGCAATCAGAGCGAGCTCCATACCCCCGGCGACCGCATACCCAGAAACGGCGGCGATGACGGGCTTGGTTATCTGCATGCGCGAGGGGCCGATGGGGCCCATATTGCGTCCTTGGACGGTGTTGCTAGGTGAGACCAGTGGCCCGGCGTACTTGTCTTCGGACTTGTCGTTGTCATCAGCGGTGTGCTCAGCTTGATCTTGGGTTCCATATTCCGCAACCTCGTGCAGGTCGAACCCCGCGCAGAAAGTACCGTTTGCGCCGTGGAACACGCACACTTTTTGTGTGGTGTCTTCTTCGAAATCGAGAAAAGCGGCTGTGAGCTTGTGCGCTGTTGGGCCGTCGACGGCGTTGCGCCGGTGTGGGCGGTTGATTGTAATTGTTGTGATGCCTGAGGGAGTCTTGGTGGTGAGGACGGGGGCTTGGTTAGTTGATGGGGGTTCGGCCATGGTCACGGTCGTGATTTGTGGGTGGTTTTGATTGTCCTTGACTGATAACTGGTAAATATATGGTGAAGGATGAACTGCCTGCTTACTGCAGGATAGATATGGTTCGCTTTGTGGCTTTTATAGAGCATCCATTGGGACAGCTCCTGCTCTAAGTTATGAAGTATTAATTTAGGTTCTGTACAATAATATGCTCTAGACTATCTCTTTATTACCATACTCCTTCGAGTTTCTAATATTTCATTACAGTTGTGCATCGCATTACACTTTCTGTTGGGCTCAGGAAGCCACTATATATTTCTGAAACCCGCCCCTAGGTATATGATAACAAAAGAGCGATCGAAGTCGAAGGACTTCAGAATTATCTCGAACTCTTCAATCCTTCACTATTAAGTCATGAGCACGGAAGATCGGAAGATGAGCGGGGTAAATACGGATTACTGAACACTATGGTAGAATCCGGGGTAGGCCAAGGGCCGCATCTGGCCGAACTGCAGTGCCGATCTGATACGTCGATAAAGCTCGCCTAGGATTAATGGACTAGCATGTTTGATTGCTTAGATATAGATCCTAGTATAGCGGCGAATGCGATATACCCAAGTCAGCTGTTCTAAAGGTATACACAATCTGATATAGATCAGTGCCTCGGGCCGAACCCCGAACCCCGACATTATCCACCACCCTAGGCCAGTAGTCTATTCCCCGCCTTAAGGGACACCTCGATCAATTCGCTCTGCCCCTGGCACCTGATAAACAGCTAGGGCACCTGAGACCTACTATGTTTCCACTTCACATCGTCCATTGCGCCTCAAGATGAGGCTGGACCGCGCATTCCTTTTTATTTGGACTCGACCCTGGCTATTTTCTACGGGTTGCCAGCACCGCAACCCACGAGCCTTACCCTCTGCTACTAGACCGGTCACCCCTGCGCGGCTCGGGCTCCCAGGAGCGCGATACTCATCATCTTTTTCAGATGCACTCGCAGCATCGATAGCATCTGAGACACAGGCACTTCAATCACTACAGCACGCCGAGGACCTTATCTCCTCGCTCCCTCTGACCCGCTACATACGTAGTGTCTCAAGCTCAAATCGGAGTACCGGGGCTACTTACATGGAGTTTCGCCCAATGCGCACAATGCACCCTGCCGCGCAGTCCACCCACTTAGTGACAACCTCCCTGATATCTCCGAGCAAGCTCCCAATTGACCCGATTTTCTTCCTCAAACATTCTTCAGCAACATGTCAACCCGCAGCTCAAGATAAGGACAAGGTTGAGATAATAGCAACGGCGTACCTCTCGACCCACCTGACCGGCCACGCGGGGTATATCCACGGCGGCCTACTAGGGGTCCTCTTTGACGATGCATTCGCGCGTCTCGCAGCTGAGATATTCTCGAGTAGAACTGGGATGACTGCAAACCTGACTTTGGATTTCCGAGCTCCTGCGATGACTGGAAGGGTTTATGTGTATAGGGTTGAGATTGAGAGGGTAGAGAAAGAGAGGAAGGTTTGGGTTCGTGGAAGTATGAGGTGTTTGAAGGAGTTCGGGGTCCAGGAGATGTTGAAGAGGAGTGTGGAGAGCGCGAACGAAGTGGATGATGGTGGGTTGAGTGTGGAGGAAAGAGACGGGGTGCTGGTTGCTGAGGCCAGAGGTTTATTCGTTGAGCCTAAAGGCGCAAAGGTGAGATGTTTCCTTCTTTGGGCCCCAGTTTGTAGTTGGGATGCTAATATAAGACAGGAGATGGTGCCGTTGTATCCGAAATAAGGAGGCGTTGGAGTGGCGTTGGAGCAGCTGTGGACTAGATGAAAGCTCTGAGATCGACACGGTCTCGGCAGTTGCATAGATATAGAAGCTAAGGAGAACATTTTTGCCGTGGATGAGTGCGTCACGAATAGATGGATAGATAGATATGGAGGGTGGATGGTTGCTTGAAGATATTTGCTGATCTTGGGGGGGTGCTGGACTTCAATTTTGAGAACGGAAACACCTCGACATATTCGCTCGCGCAATACCCACGGTTCGAGGAAGGTTTTCATGTGCTTTTCGCCGTCGGTGCTTTGCATCGGTCAGCCTGATCTCACAAGCCTAATTCAACATACTATGGAGCCCGTCAAATGCCCACTGCGATCTATGCCACCTGCAATGTTACATCACAGACCGCCAGAATCACCCGCAGATGACAAAAGTGGCTGGCCCTGTTGACAAATGAACTGCAAAGGCACCAGTTCTCCTTCAGCCAGAAATTCCCCTGGTACCACCTGAGCGGTATGGCTAGGCAGTTCATAGCCAGTTCGTCGGCAAAAACAACCAGGACCAGATCTCGAACCCTGCTCTCAGATCTTTGTGTAGCACAGCCTGCCGCCGGACCCGACGCGCGGGGTATATACTTCAGTTGTTAAATGAATGATAGATCGGAATCCACATTGATGCGCGTTACACAATCGAGATTTGACACCCAGGATCAAAACCCTGAAAGTATGATTGCAGCATCAGATAAGCAAGGGTTGAAGTCCGACCATTTTCTCATTTCTGCAAAGGAAGGCAATATCGTGGCACTGATGCCTCGAGGAGGTTGTACGGCAGACCCAGAATCGCTTCCATTGCCCTTTTTAGGACGAGCTGTCAGAGTTTATTCGTACTCTGCGCTTGAGGGTATGTTGCACGTCCGTGCAGGCAATGAATCACCGGCTCGGGGATATTGAAGAACCGAAGGCGTGTTGATCTCATGCAAGTCGGACGCAGCTGGCGGTAATTGAGTTTGCCGTGTTCTTATGGCAACTAGAACAATGTCAGAGTCATGAGGTATACCGAGCCTCTAATGAAAGAGACTAGCGAAGCTGAGCAACTCGTATTATGGATCATCACGTATCACGTCAACTGTCGCTTATAGAGTTGGTGAAGTTCAGGTGAGACTCGTGGGAGACTGTTCAGATGAAGATCATTCTTCCGGGATCATCGTTCCCAGAAGAGAGTTTGAGAAGGAGTCTGAGAGCATGCACGAAGCAGAAGATCACTGCAAGTACCGGCGGGAATACTCTGTCGACCACATCAAAGCTGATCTGAAGGATGCCTTGTGCCGCCGTGGCTGATATCTTGTCGGCATCGGCCAATCTCTGATTGAGCAGAGTGGAGGCGTGGGGAAAAGCCCTGGGCGGCTTGGCGGCCAGGTGCTCTATCTATCTCCAACAACCGTTCTGATAGAGATGAACAAGGAGGCGAAGAAGGCGATCTGTCATTTCGATTGTTCCATGGTGGAATCAGGGTCAATGTCACCAAGCACTCGAGATGACGCCCTTAGAAGCCCGTCCTCCGTGAGCAGCAGTTGTAGGATTCATCCTTGCTAAACGATCATAAGATGTGTAGATAGATTCTCGCCCGGTGATATTCCTCGAAGAGTGTCTCCACGGAAATCCAGATGGGCCAACCGAATCATGGCGCTTTCAAGATGAATGGGCCATGTCACACAGTCTCCTCCAATAATGGCAGTGTGATTGCCTGGCCGATGAGTCGTCAAGATGGCGTCTATCCATCACTTTCGCGAAGGGTGCATGGGTGCCTGAGCCAAACCAGGTTGATGCTCAAGTCCGCATGCGATTAATAAGTATGGGGGGGGGGGGTCTGGTGAAGCGAGAACGCGTTGTCGCAATCAATGGACATTGAGTTTAATTTATTCGCAGAGGCTGGCGCGGTGATTGGCCCAGTGAGGCTGATAATCAGAGGAAAAGGCTGGATGAAAGGCCCCTTTTTTCAGGCTGGATCGGCAGCCACTTTTGTTTTCCTATTAATGCCACACACCGAACCGCCCTGAACCTCGCAGGGCGACGCGACCGGGGGAAGGAAGCCGTATCAATGGAATCATGAATGAGATGAATGAAGGTTCTGGAGATGGCCGGTAATTTGGCCAATGAGTTTAGCTGCTGGTCTCCATCAATTGCAACAAAGTCCGTAGCCTTAAAGAGTTCTTAATCATCAGCATCCCCTTTCCCCTCCCCGTCCGTTCTCCACTCGCTCCTCCCTCACTCCCCTTCCCTCCATCTCCTGATTCATTCGTCTCTGTTCCATTCGCTTTTCTCGAACACCTCCTGTCGAGCTTGGTCTATCTCCTTGGACGTTGTCGCGCAAAGAAGACCTTGCAGGTTCAGTCAAGGCAGCCAAGCGATTCGCGTGCCGGCTCACTTCCAATTCCGCCTGTGGCAGAGTTCCACGAACCCCCCTGATCCTCCTCATCGACCCCCGTCTGGCTTCTTTAAGCTTGGCCTAGTCACTGGACCCGCCGTTGCTGTGGCCTGCCTCTTAGGCGCATCCTGCTTTCGCGCGAAACTCCCGACCTGCTGGGCCCCGACTCTCGACCCTTCCGCAAAGGAAAATTGTGCTGCTCGCTCGACCCGCTGTCACTTGGAATAGCTTCGATCCGGATCACCACCGATTCTTTTCCCACACCGGTAGATCTTAGAGCAGAATCCTCCAGAATGGCATCAAAGGTAGGATGCCCTCTTATCCTTTCCTCTGCCGTGCCCGTGCCGTCTCCTTTCCCCTTTCTGGCCCCAACGTCATCCCCAAACCACCGCCCGGAAAATACTGCAGTCGTTGCTCACTGGTATGGCTCAAATAGTTTCTTCGAGAGTACAAGCTGGTCGTTGTCGGTGGTGGTGGTGTTGGAAAGTCATGCTTGACCATTCAATTGATCCAGAGCCACTTCGTGGATGAATATGATCCAACAATTGAAGGTTCGCTCGTCACCTCATATCCGCATCGAACTGTCACTCATCAGGGACCCCTACAACAGATTCATACCGCAAGCAGTGCATGATTGACGACGAGGTCGCTCTGCTGGACGTTCTAGATACTGCCGGACAAGAAGAATACTCCGCCATGCGCGAACAGTACATGCGAACGGGTGAAGGTTTCCTCCTCGTCTACTCCATCACATCGCGTCAATCTTTCGAAGAAATCATGACCTTCCAACAACAAATTCTCCGTGTCAAGGACAAGGACTATTTCCCTATCATCGTCGTCGGCAACAAGTGCGATCTCGAGAAGGAGCGAGTGGTCACGGAACAAGGTAGGCTCAATGCGCGTTGTGCAAGTCATTCGGATACAGCTCGCTAACGGTTCACCCCCAGAGGGCGAGAATCTGGCACGGCAATTCGGTTGCAAGTTCATCGAAACGTCCGCAAAGTCCCGCATCAACGTCGAAAACGCATTTTACGACCTCGTCCGCGAGATCCGCCGATACAACAAGGAGATGTCTAACCCCGGCGGTTCCGGTGGATTCGGCGCTCGCGCTCCTGATAACAAGATGGATGTCAGTGAGCCTGGCGAGAGCGCCGGCTGCTGCTCGAAATGTATTATTATGTAATTGGCATGTGCTGGGCTCGACAGGATGCAAGCAACGCAGTTTGAGAGACGAAAGGAAAGATCTCGCATAGAAAAGACAGCCCCGACTTGAGCGGCAGCCGCCTTATACCGGAATAATGAACGCTCCTCAACGGGGTTGCGCGGATTGTGACACTTTATACCTATTTAACCATACGAGGCCTCGCTATCAGATGATGTCCGCTTTCACCCTTCCCATCCATCACGCCGTCATCTTCTCCATGAATGTTCGATTCCCCCTCTGTTTCCCTGTTTGATCTACCGTGTTTTATCATTTTATTTATTCTCTTTTATCACTTGAAAGATTAGTTGACGATATCACCTCGCTGGTGTGCGAGGATAGGCGTGCCAATAGATTTGTGCTCTTACTTCGTATGTACGTATCTTCTCTATTGCATCTGAACGGGGATCATAGGATGCTGCATTTGTTAATATGATATTGTATATTTGTGTCGGGCTCTCTATTTCATGCCTGTCCGTCCATTATTCTGCGATGGGACACTTTATGGTCCTGGCAGCGCTTTGAGCTCGTTTCACTTTTCAGTGTAAGTAGGCTTATTGGTTAATTGGCATTGGTATACTCCCATCTCATTATTCTGCTGCCGTTACAGGGAGTCTTCGTAGATCTATGCATTACTTGGACCATCCAGGACGCTCAATCCTCATCCATTACCTAGGTGCGCATATTAACCTGAAAGTGGTGGATGTAGAGGGTGGCCTATTGTTGTTAGAGGTCTATTATCCTGTATTATTACAGGACTCCCAGATAGATGATACCCAAGATATCGCGATCTATCACCCCTACTCCGCGTCGGAGTCCAGTTCATCCTCCGCTGACACTTTCTTCCCCTGCACATTCTCCTCAACTTCTGCAACCAATGAGTCGAGGAACTCCTTATCCGTGCCTACCAACGTAACGGTATTCCTCTTCTTATTCCAGCGCGGGTAGCTTCCAACCTTGACGCCCTTGGCTGCCGTCCTCATCGCAAGATCCGTCAAGTACGGCGCAACCGCGCTCTCAGGTAGTGGCGTGCTGATCAGGTATCGGTAAATGCCCTTACCCTCCGGGTTCACGAGTCGGGGAAGCAGCGAGGGCCGGAGATGTTCAAGGAGACGCTCAAAGAGCCGGGGGACGCCGGGGAGGATGTGGATGTTGCCGTTGACGATGGCGATGGGGACCCACATGTCGTCTGCGACGAAAACAGCTTGTGACTCAGCGGGGAGGGAGGCATCATGAGGGAGCTCGACCATGCGGAGGCGTGCGGTGAGCGCGGGGGAGGGAACGTCCCAGCTGAAGTCGGGTTGGAGAGCGTGCGGCTTGGAGAGTTTCTTCATGCGCTCGAAGGCGGGTTCGTGGAGTTTCAGCGGGAGGTTGAAGGCTTTTGCGATGGAGGAGTAGGTAATGTCGTCGTGGCTGTTTGGGAGGGGTTGTTAGCTTGTATTGCCTAGGTAAGTAGGTGAGGTACGTACGTTGGCCCGATGCCGCCGCTTGTTACGACGAAATCGTAGTTGTTGCTCATGCGGCGGACGGCTTCAATGATCTCGTCTTCATCGTCGGCAATCACTTCCACGCGCTTGAGCTGGATTCCGAGCGAGAAGCAGTACCTGGCGAAGAAGGCGGAGTTTGTATCGACGGTCTGTAGGGTTAGCTACTGCGCCATAATTCAGATATAGCGCCTGTCAATGGCATACCTTCCCTCCGAGCACCTCATCACCAATGATTAGGCATGCTGCAGTGTGTATCGTCTTGTTGTTACCGGCGATGGATGATGTCATTTTGGGAGAGAGCGCACGCGACGGTGGGAAGGGGGATGAGGAAACGAGAGAGGCGGGCTGACGAGTGAACGGCGGTCGGTAGAGATGTCGGGTGAGCTGAGTGAGGCGAGCGAACATGGAGGAAAAGTTGAAGAGGGGGAGAGAGGAGAGATGGAGGATCCAAAACGCGGGAGGGAGAAAGAAAGCAGGTTGGGGTCGTGGCCGGGCGTGCTCGCCGCAAGGTGGGGTGGACGACGTGATCGGACTCCGCGCTGGCAATGCCACTTACCGACAAACGTCGATTAGTATCCCATCCTTTTTTTGTCATCGCTGCCCCTTTATCCGTAAAAACAGGAGATTTGTACCTACCCCTCTATCCTGAGAAAACTCTTTCCAGATCTTTGCTTGAACAGACAAAATGGTGAGCGACTGCCCCGCACTGCTACCAGAATCAGTTTCGCGAATATTTGACGGACTGCTGACCTGCGCTTCGATCAAGATAGTCCTCTGAGCGATTATACGCCTTCTCTCCGGAGACCAAAGAGAAGCTGCGCAAGTTCCGTTTGACGACGTCCCGAGCTAAGGAGCCGCAAGCCGTGATTTGTATGTAGCCCTTTCATTCCGTTCTTCGCTCAGGACATATGGCTGACATCTTCAGATATCATCGACACTAAGACCCAAGAGATCCGAGCAGAAGATGGCGAGGTGTACACGAAGATGGAAGATGTAGCGGACGAGCTCCCGGAGTCGTCTCCTCGTTTCATCCTCCTCAGCTACCCCTTAACCCTGGTATGCTTCCTGCTCTGTGAATTCCCACCTTGTACTAACCTGATTTAGGGCTCCGGCCGCCTTTCTGTCCCTTACGTCCTGCTCTACTATCTCCCCGAGAATTGCAATCCGAACCAGCGAATGATGTATGCAGGTGCTGTCGAGTTAATGCGGAATACGGCTGAAGTCAACCGGGTTATCGAGGTCGAGAGCGATGATGATATCATATCGATCGAATCAAAGCTGCAGAGTGCGGACTAAGTGTCTTGCGAGGATAGGCGTGGCAGGTTGTTGCTTCAATCATGAACTGGGCTTGCCGCAGGTTTCACGTTCTGAGGGATGATTTGATGTGGTCTGGCGTTTCGAAAGGGTGTCGGTATACAAGTGCATGACAGCCATTCTTCTCACCCGCTCAGCAACATTCCGCAGTCTGCCAATGGCAATAGTAGGCTCACAGGCCCAGACGAGAGCTGTGATTCCTACCAATTAAATCGCCCTGTCTTCCCTAATAGAGTGAACATCGTGAACCAATAGTACAACGCGTCGTTGTGAATGCACGGAGCATAGCTGTTCCGGAAACCGATGTCACCGAAACTGCTGGAGTCATAGCACCGAAGTATGGCTTCTCGGGATCCTGAGGCAAATGTCAGAGCATATACACCAGAGCTGGCGTAGCTGCCCGGTTGCGTGACAAGTATTCCAAGTGGGATGACCCGCCAACTTTTCTCCGGTTGGTAGCAACCTCGAGCTGTTTAAACGCATCGAGCAAGGATCTCAAAAGCGTACCGCTCCAGGAGGAGCATCAATAGACTTTATCGGCATTGAATCTATATGTAGTTCGCCGCTGAGGCATACAGACGGATAAACTTCGGCAGCCGAGGAGCGAATAACAATCGATGTCTCGTCCGGAACTTTGTACGCTTGCCAGTGCCTCGACGCTGAACCTATTCCAACTTCAGTCTTAGCCCAGGACACGGATAGGTTACGAACAGACTGCAGGAGGATTAGTACGAGGTAAATATCAATTGGCAACCTAGATCCAGCATACTGACAGCCCATACTAGTGCGTACGGCTTACCGGACCCACAGTCAAGGCCATCCCAGGATAACCCAGAAATTCCCGAAACTGGTAAGATTGGCGCCAAGCCCGCTGGGATAGTGTGGTGGCCTTACCCCTGCAATTTTTGACAATAATGATTGATGTTAAGGCCCCTACCGTCCATTGTATGGTTACAGCTCTTCAGTCTGTGACGAAAGCTGAGCCCCTGCTGCTTGTCATCATGATGAGAGATCATCCCTTGCTTCTGGGGTCCAACGTCTGATATGGTTACATGAATGAGTGTATAATACAGACTCCCACTGCCTCGTGCCTCAAATAACTGTAACAGCGATTGTCACGCACTGACCAGCGCTTCGCCCCGGAGCTCCACGGTGGAGCCTGGACGAGATGGCGATGGACCCAGGATGAACTGTCTACCCCTGTCGCTGGGTCATGGACGAACCTTTTTGGGACGAATCAACGCTTGACGTGTCCAAGTGGCGATGCTGCAGAATTTAACGTCTATATCATACGTGGGAGCACTCGGCTGATGAGTTGAAGCTGCCGTGCCGCAATGGCCTGACTACTTACTATCGACTGATAGGTAGACCTTCAAGGCGACTGAAGACTGTTCGAGGCCATTAATCTGCTGCCGCACTCTGGCTTGGCTGGTACAATATTCATATCTGCGTACTAGCTGTTTATATACCACGCGATTTCTACGCCGTGCCGTCCGTTATCAACCCGTGGTCATGGCCCAGTGCAGGATGATGCATGAAGCCGCTTTTCCGCATCCTCTGATTGCGCGACAGGCTCCGACAATGGATCTTGGTGTCGTGCATAATGCATGGACTAGCCGGGATTTATCTAAGGTGGCTGCCTCCTTAGCATCTTGTTCGTGGTTCCACTGGTTATTCATGGGATGACCATAGCTCTCTTTATTGGAGGAAGAAGGTGGCAGCAAAAGAAATTTGTATGGCCTTCAGCTCAGGCTACGCCGCTTCATTCAGACCCAGCGCGAACAGGGCTGTTCTGTATGGTCAGTGCCAGAGACAGGGGTAGACCCGGCTAGACACGAATAAATTATGTTGCTGCTACTATCACAGAGTAGGTTAAAATAAATTGAATGTTAGCCAGTGATAATCACATCTTGAGCCCGTCTGCTCAGGGCACGATCTGTGAGGGTGGAGCAGCTTGACCCGAGGCCGTGGGCGCGTCCTGCCGGTTCGAGCAGCAGGCCCGGGGCTAAAGAACTTAGCGGATGTCACTTTGCTTTTTCCCCTCAGCCAGGCAGAGCGTGCGTCGTGAAGATACAGCAGAAGTCTGCAGTCTGAGTCCAGTCCATCATGGCCTCGAGGTCCAATCCCGGCTCGATGCTCCTCAAACTCTGTTCGCTTCTATTTATCGCTCGCTCGCTCCCTCCTCTTCTTCCCTGGCCGCCTGCTGAATTGATTTCGGGCACAGCTCGCCACTCGCTCTTGTCGCCGACTTGCAGCATCCGATGATAATAATAATAATATTGAACGATTATCGCGTCTGACCGCCACTTGACCAATCACTCGAGCGGGCCCTCGTTCTCCTCGCTCACGTCTGTCCGCCTGGTCGGGTCTCCCAACTGTCTGGTTCTGGGACACGACAACCCGTGCCACCTGCACTTCTCTGCTTTAAACTCTCGACATCCCACTACGCTTTTGTCTTTGCGAGCCGTTAATTGCGATCGTGTTGATCTCCGACCGTGATTTGACTTTATTGACGGGTGCTCGCCATGGTAGCGGTTTAGCTTACGCCTTTCCATCCGATTGATTTGCCCATCCAACTAAATATTCTACGGTTCACCTCTCATTAATTCACCCACCAAGCAACCTGAAACATGTCAACATTTCGATCCGATGCAAAGCAGGATGGGTTGTCCAAGGTGCTAAGTCGTATGAAGACCGTCCTGAGGAGGGACCCGTCAACCAAGGCTACTTCAGCCGTCGCAAGAGAAACGCCAGCTCCGGGTCAACCCGAGTCTAGCAAAGCACCGAGGTACGACTTGGCTATCATTGTACGTCCGATTGTACTGACCGTATATAGTCAACCGAAATGCAATCACGAACCGACCGAATCCGTCCCCGAACCGATCATACTGACCAACTGGGGCGCCATCCAGGAGGAAAAGGCGCGCGCGCTCTTCGCCAAGTATGGATTGACTTTGGAGCCTGGGGAGTGGAAGGCCACGCGCGACGTGCCTGTTCAACGTGTCGTTAAGCCCATTCGCATGCGAGTCCGGCGTACCTGCCATCGTTGCCAGACCACCTACGGCCCCGACAGGGTCTGCGTCAACTGCCAGCACGTCCGCTGCAAGAAGTGCCCGCAATACCCCGCACCGAGGCCAAAGGACGAGCAGGAGCGAACCGAGACCGCGCTCCAGACCATACTGGCCCAGAAGGCCCAGCCCGTGCAACCGAAGCCGAGAAAACACCAATTAACGATGCCCTCGAGAACCGGCGGTCAGGATCTGATCCGCAAGCCGGTCCGGCAGCGAGTGCGACGGACGTGTCACAGATGTAATACGCTTTTTGGTCCTCATGCCACGGAATGTGCCAGCTGCAGACATCTCCGATGCAAACTCTGTCCTCGCGATCCGTACGTTTCTACGCTACCAACTTACTATTGGAAGATTTTTGACAATCGCAGGGCAAAACATGACAAATACCCCGACGGCTACCCAGGAGACGCAGAACCGCCGTTTGAACCACCAGCTCGGACCTGGAAGAAGCCGCGCCAGCGGGTCCGGTATACTTGCCATGAGTGCTCAACCCTTTATCGGTCGGGCCAGAATCATTGTGCCAATTGCGGGCAGGAAAGGTGTGCCGAAACTATACGAGATCCGTGCGTCACTCTCGACAGCATATAGACATTCGTTCTGCTAATAAAGTACAGGCCGAAAAGGCATAAACCGGAACCAGACCCCGAGATAGTACAACGTGTGGAGGAGAGGCTGGCGAGTATCAAATTTACTGGTGCGGACTAGACTCCAGAGTCGAGAGCATACCCCTGATGGGTAGCAAGTGGCTACTATTGCATAGCGCACAACGCAGTTGGGAATTGGAATTGATTTCGAGCACCTATCTAAGGGTGGAGCAGCACATAGCATCTCCCAGGTCTCTAGCACATTGATTACGACCAATTTAGCTCATTATCCCACGGCCGGGGCCCAGGTCCCGCCGGGCGACGCCATCATTTTGCGAACGGCCCATAGTGAAGCTAGACCTGCTAGTCTAGTAGTGTAGCGCCGTAGTACTCTACCTCCGACAACGGTGACAAACCTTATCACATTAGTACGATGTCCAATCTCCGTTGGATTTCGGAGAGTAAGTTTGACTTTCTCCTGAGTATGGGAAATCGATACATCGTACGTCAAACAACGAGTTTCTCGGGCCCGAGGCGTCAACCGTTGAGTTCTGCATGCCGGACAATGTTTGCCTTCCGCATCCAGTCCCAAACATGATCTGTTTGGTAGTTTGACAGCTACTAACTTCGACTGACACCTCCGATCTGACACTGACAGCTGGATTGACTCCACTGCTGCCCCGCATGGCATGGCCCGGCCGTTGGGTTTTTGGACTTGGCTAACGCGCTCGATGGCGTGGCCGGCGTGGAATTCTCGCAGACTATCGAGTGGTAGCCTAACCCACTCCGGTCTAATTTTTGGTTTTTGATGATATTCTCGCCTTCTTCGATTCTGAGTATACGGAGTACTGATTGTGATAGAGTATTGGAGAAATGAGCAGCGATCGCGTTCGATATGTTACTACGCTACCGAGGACCGAGCATTCGGTACCAGCGTTTCTTACCCGAAATATCGTCATTTAACCATTTACGCTGGAGGGCCCCTGCTGCAACACCTCCCCCCTGCTAGTACTCAGCGACTAGGTGGGTAGCTCGCCCGATCCAAATTTCGATTTTCGAGGCTAAATTGAAGCAGGGATGCCCCTGCGGCACTGGCGCAGACCCAACGGATCAACATCGCAACGCTTGGAGCCGCGGCTTCATTCCTCACGGATATGTATACCTCTCGAAACTATCACGGAGACATACTTCTAGTTGCGGAAGTTGAGGCCGGCGGGAGGATTCAGGAATCAGGATCATCATCCAGGACTATCACTGGGCCCCGTCCGGATTCTCAGGATCCCGGGGATTCCGGCAAGCTAGCAATCTACTAGTCTAGTTAGTAGGGCCGCTGCAGCGAGATGACCGTTTATCTGTCATATCCGCAGATTGGCTGGCTGGAACATGGAAGCGAAGAAGCGATGCGACGCCAACGACTGCTAGCAACCCCTTGGATGATCTTCATTGCATTGTATTGAGATTCGCGTTTAAGCGCCCTGCTAAAAGGCTGCTATTGACTAAGTATGTTTTAGTCTTGTCGCTCTGGGGTCTCCTCCGCCGCTCCGGACTTTCGGATACAGCGAGGCCACCATTTTGCCGAACGAGTGCTCTCCTTTCTCCTTTTCTCCAAGTTGCAGATTCCAGACTTCAGCGCTTGGGCCATGATGGATCTACGAGTTATCCACACCGTACTGCTTGTCCTCGGCGTTTGGCCCGCCACTCGGCCGGAGGAGGTCTGGAGCTGGTCATGGCAAGGAGATAAGCTTCTTCATGCCCGTACCTGGATAGTTGACTGAACGACTCGTCAATATTCAGGGTGAATGCCCATCCACTAACCCCCTGCTAATGACTGAGACTTATACAGGGTGTACCGTGGATAAAAAAAACGGCTAAGCGGACCGGTCCGTTCTCTCCCAGTATTTGGTCTTTGGGTTAGGCTACGTCCGGGTAGTCTACGATGGCCTCATTTTCAGTAAGGATCGGTATGCTACTACTGTATGGTATCGTTCTTTTGGGCATTGGAGGTGGCCTTCGACTTTCGACCTTCTTGCTTGGGTTGGTCTAACTGCGTCTTTGATGTCATGCCTCCCCTCCCCGGTCGGACTGAGCGCTCTGGGGCTATATCCTCCCTACTTCTTGGGGACTTTCATCATCAGACAGCTCGAGCGCAAGAGGAAGGCGAGGTGTGTACCACAACAGAATGCAAACACCGTTCCACCCCCGGCCCGCGTCGCATGCTTCTGCTTCTGCTCCTGACCAGCCCCATCACATAGCCAATGACCCTTTCCACAGATCTGTGAATTGCGTTGGAACGGGATAATTGTTCCAGCTTCTCAGATCGTATCTGCAATGCATCCCTATCATACCACCCTGCCGGTAGATGCGTTTACGGAGTGCTATTTGACTGCTGATGAGTGCCACACCCATGGCTCGTATGGTGAAGAACAAGGATCAGAAAGCTAATGACACGGATAATCCTCGGCCACGGAGCTAGATGCGTGCCGAATACGAAGGCGGATCGAAGCATTAATAGCACTGCCTCGTATAGCAAGGAATGGTGTGACCTCCGGGAGAGGGGATCAGTAAACTTCTGATCGCGACTCCGCGGGACGGCGAAGGCGAGTACCCAAGCAAGCGCTATAAGCGGGCGGGCTGGACTGTCCATCCGTGCATAAGGGTCTCTATGAGACGCTGTGCTGAATGGCCCAATAGGAGATCTAGAGGTACCATTTTCTACGTACTAATGACGCGAGGCATGTCCCTTTTAGAGCAACAAGCACATTGCACATTGTTTAACATCAAAAGCAGGGCGCTACCACCCCTGGCCCCCGGTCCCGGCCTCTCAGCATACCTTCCATTTCCAGAAAACCTATCCCCGCCACTGTCGCACCGCACAGGGCGCACTTAAGCCTAAGCTAGACCCCGGCCAGAAACAAGGATATTTGGCCGAGCGGCGAAATAATACTTGGGTTGCTACTGGACGGTTGATAAGACATGCTTTTTACTCGGGGTTGCAAATATGCAAGCTGCATGCGGTCATCTTGCACGCCATCGCATTGCATGCTGAGTGGGATGCTGTATACTTTCCCTGTCCTGATTGCCACATGATTGTCTGGGTAATTGTTTGATAAGCAGTAGCGTAGACTAGGCTGAGGGTTACGTAAAGATGATATCCGTCGATCATATCTGGTATTTGTTGAAATGGATTGAACTGGAGTACATGCACCTGACGAAGTTGAATTAAGTCAGGATTTGTGCAACGATACATAATGCGATACACAAAGTTCAAAAGACCCTATCACCAGGAGGATACGGTAAAGCCAACTAGCAGCGCCTCGCGCGCTTCGATGGGCCAAGGCCAAGGTCAAGATGCAAAATACGACCCGCCAACAAGCGCTTCCCCGCAGAAGCCGATTTAGAAGACCCGCAGCCTACGCATTCGATGAAGTAGGCGTTCTTGGGAGAATAGCCGAGGGCCTGAGCTGGCGGGTTTTCTCCGATGAACTTTGTGCGACTCCAGGCGAGACAAGTCTCGCAGTACGCGCGCGGGCATTTGAGGCAGCTGAAGAGGAGTCTTCCTGCTTCGCTTGCCGTTTTTCCGCAGTCGTGGCAGTGGTGATGGGGGCAGACTATGTTCTGGCCCTTCTCGTTATAGTTCATATCGGCCTTGTCGAGGCATCTACGGTGGAAAGACCTAGTGCATGTATCACACGCTGTCGGAGCTTTGCTGTGGCATAGGAAACATGTCTGGGAGAGTTAGACTTGACAGTCAACAAGGTCTGATTTACTTACAGCTTCGTTCACCTTGCGGGCTCTACCCTCAAAAATCTTCTTCGGAAATGTCGGACTGATAGGGCTTGATGCCATCTCCATGCTCTGCTTGGAGACATCCCACTCTCCGATAGTGACGACACGGGATTTTCCAATCCGGCGTGACTGCTTTGAGGCATCGAGGATGGTTTCCTCATAGATAGAGAATCCCTTGAAGTCTGTTTCGACCCTTTTGCCGTTGAATATGTTCGTCTTGACTCTTTCTGCACGTCCAAGCCATGCCTTTTTCTCCGCAAGCGACATTTCCTGTACGCTGACTTCATCCAGAGCACACGAAGACATGACAGAATCAAAGTCAGAACTGGCAAGGTCTGTCGCATTGAATGAACTGGGCACGATTGATCTACCAGGCATCAAGGAGATCTCTTCCTCGGTAGTTTCCTCCAGCTCGATAGGGTTTGAGATGTTGTTACCCAAGTCTCCCATGACCTTGTCAGCCAAGTAGGCCTTCTTATCCAAGCGTCGGCGCATTTGGTCCTCGACAGTCCCCTTCGAGTGGATCCTGAATATTTGGACCGGCTGCGTCTGACCGATACGGTGAACCCTTGACTCAGCCTGCCGCATCACTTGAGGGTTCCAATCGTCATCCAAGAAGATTACGGTGGAGGAGCTAACCAAGTTCAAGCCTTCTCCGCCTGCCCGGATAGACAGAAGGAATACCATGCATTGCGGATCATTCTGGAACAGGAACACCGAAAGGTTCCGCCATGCGGAGCATGTGCTGCCGTCCAGGCGAACGTGCTTGAAGGGGGCATACTCTTTCTCTGCCTCCAGGAGGTCCTCGCACAGGTTGAGGGTTTGGTCGAATCCTGAGAAGATGATGACTTCCTTCTTCTCCATGACCACGAATGTGTGAATCATCTTTTGGACAAGGATGAATTTGCCCGACGTCTCAACTACGTGCCTGCCGATGTGGTAGTGTCCAGGGACAGCGTCGGCCAGGAGATAGGGATGTATGGAGCACTAGAATGTCAACAAATGCTCCATGTTGCTTCTGGTGACCAACTTACTTTGCGCAGTTCCATCAGTGTATTGGTCGTTATGCTACTTCGTCTTTTAGCATAAACGGCCACACCTTTCTCCCAGACATCTGCCGTCGTCTGCACGGTGCCATCCAACTCTGGAGTGATGCTGAGTTGAAGCTCGCTCTGCTGGGTGCTGTCGCCCAGCAAGATCGATTCCTCCACGCCCGTAAGTATTTTGATGTACCACGCAAGCTGCAGATCGGTGAGAGGCACCGATAGCACGGTCTCCTTCTTCGGAGGTATATTGAGGTCAAGCTGGGAATCGTTCTTGGTCCGGCGTATCATAATAAGCTTTAAGAAGCGAGTAACATGGCTCAGGAAGCCACTGTCAAACTTTCCGTCTTTCAAAGAGAACGCATCTTCGAAGAGCTCGGCCGTGGCCGGTACGAAAAGATCCGGATAGAGCCAATGCAAGATGGACCAATGCTCTGTTAGGTCGTTTTGGATAGGAGTGCTAGGCGGTTGTTAGTTCACATAGCTACAATGAGTGGAATAGCGCTGACCCGGTGAGCACAAGCTTGAATTCCGACCGTAGTCGGTATATTCCTTGAGTTCTCTTCGCCTTGCTGTTTTTGATACGGTGGCCCTCGTCGAGAACCACGTGTGCCCAAACGGTTCTTTGGAAGAACCACAGGTCGCTACAGAGAGTCTCATAGGTCGTGACAACAATATCTACGGGTTCCTGCCGGAACTTTCGGCGGAGGTTTTCTCTTTCCTCGCTGCTTCCGTAGTACGCCATTGAACTGAGCCCGGTTGTCCACCTGGAGATTTCGGACAACCAGGTCTTAAGAACGCTTAAAGGACAAACGACGAGAAACTGTTTGCCTGTGTCCTCGTTCGCTTTGACGTACTGGAAAAGGGACAGGGCCTGAAGCGTCTTGCCGAGGCCCATATCATCTGCGAGTATACCACCAATACCGTTGTCGCGCCAGTATATCATTCGGGAGGGTCCTTCCAGTTGGTATGGCTTCAAGGTGGCACGGATTCTAGGAACAACGTGTGTTAGCTAGCGGTTGAGCATATGGTCTTCGCACGTTGCTTACCCTGTTGGCTGGCGTTGCAGTAAGTTGTAGGGCACGACACGACTATGGGCAAAACCTGTCATGCGGGACAGACTCTTGGTAGTATAGTAATCCCCAAGAAGGAGACGTATTGTTCTGATTATAGACGCGAAGAAGGCATTCCTTGCTGTTTCGATGTCCTCGCATTTGCTCCCATTGTGTTTGGTTGTTCTACCAGCGCGAGGGCGTTGGGTCCGAGAGGGTGAGAGCTCAGAGATGTAAATGGGCTCTAAACGATGGTTCTCACTGGTTCCTGAGAGGAATTGTTAGCTTGCGTGTATGAAGGGTGGAGGTATATCATACCGCTGCTTGCAGGTGTTGTAATGGCCGACGCTGTCGACCGCAGCGGAGTGGTTGGCGGAGTTTGTACCCACAACCTTGGCGTACTGGGAGCGGCGCAGCTCGAATCATTATCGCAGAGGATATACTGCAAGTCCATGGTGCCGTCAAGTGTGGATTGTACAGTCGTTGGCTTCGGAGATACAAAGGATGACTGGGGAGAAAGAAGACCGTGAAGGAATGAAGTGACCAGAAGATGTAGGAAGTCCATTTTGTATAGAACACATTAGGAGGTCTGAAACGCCTTGCTGGTCAAATGTGTTGCCCCAGGTAAGGCTCCAGCGGTGAGTAGACACCCATTGAGGGCGACTCTGAAACATCCTGAAAGACAGGAGTACCAAAGAAAAGATAAAGAAGGCCAAAGACGAGAATGCCTATCACTCAATCAAGTACGTGAGAGGATTTGCTCTCCAATGCACATTATCTGGAGTGAGCAATATGACAGATCATGGACAGAAGAAAGAAAGGACTTTGGGAACCCGCTTCTCATCTCAATGCAGGGCCCCTTCCACTTATTCCCCACTCATTAGAGCCCAGGGCGCAAACAAGTTCTTCAGAGTTTCACTCAAACTCCACAATTTGGAGCTACGTGTAAAAGGTAAGTACATGCTACCCAGTGGCCTATACTTTTAACCTCCTACTCAGCAATTCGGTCCCGGCTGACTTGTCGTACCCAATATCAGGTACATCCACCCTCCTACCCAGGGCACGACGAATAATCCAATCCTTGCTGTTAATGGCCTCTTCCACTACACCCTCTTCCAGGACTGGAATGCGTGAAGATCCCTCCAATCGCCGCAGCAGGATATCATCCTCTGGTCTTGAGAAATAAACTAGACTATACCGAGTTTTATCCGCTTGCTCACCAGGAGGAGAAACAACACGATGGATATTTGAACGAAGAAGTCCATTTGTGAACTTCACCATGGCGTCTCCCAGGTTGACAATTGCGTGTCCCGGCAGCGGTTTCACATACTGCCACCCTGCGTCTGGACCTGGAGGAAGAACTTGGAGCCCTCCTAGGCGGTTGAAGAGAATTGTTACGCTTCCGAAGTCAGTATGCTCGCCGAGGGCAGTACGCCGGTCATCAGCAGGCTGTGGAGGCGCCTTGACGAAGCGTACTTGATCGCCGCTTACAGCGTGAAGCCGGTGAATGCTGGCCAGTGTCGACTCTGGAAGACCCAGATTTGCATTGAGAATCTCAAGGATAAGTGTGACTATAGAATGGGAGCATTTGATAAACGAACTGTAAACGTGTTGGTTTCGCTTCAGGATGTCGGGAGCTGGGAGTGGCTCCGATATGCCCATGATGTCGTCTTTAGATACCTGAGATGTCTTAGTGGGTCAACCATAGGCTTTGAGCAAAGAAGCTGACGTTATAGAACTCATTCCTATCCAGATTTCCCTCTCGATCGACGACCGTAGCACCCTGTGCCTTGTAACCGAAATAAGACTTCTGGCTACTGAAGTCATATTTCTTCTTCTCTTCCAGTGGAAGCTGAAACAAGCCAATTCCTATATCAAACAACTTGTCTGCATCTTCCAAGATTTGGCTCAGCGCGCCTGCGTCGCGCATATCGAGGTAGAAGAAGCCGATTTCCTCGCTCGCTTCCACCAACCTTTGCATCTCTGCTTCGTCTCCAGCAAGTAGAGCCTTCAACGAGAGGCGGAGTAGAGGAGCAGTGGGTACATCGTCCGGGAATGGTGGGAGTCCTGAAAAACAGCCCTTTGAATATTCCATAATCAACCTTTTCTTTTGGTTGTTGGCGTTCAAAGGCCCAGCCTTACATCGGATCCAGCTCCCGATATATATATCGCGATGCCGAGATGCGGGGAAGCTCTCTGAACCGAGGGGATATACGCAGAGTATACCTAAGTCATCGCCATCGCTCAAGCACAGTTCCAGGACCAAATGTACGGTAGATAGAGCTGCCCTCGAGCTTGTAGGGCCGTCATTGGAGAATACGAAGGGGGCAGGTGGTGTCAAAATTATAATGGATCCACCCACGGTATGGATATCTGGCAGATGAAGCTATCAATTGTGCACTTGGTTGAAACAGGTAAACAGCGAGAGGATTTCCCTTTGGTCATGTCGAAAGGGCGATAGGATTCCAAATAATTCGTGTCGCAGCATGAATACTATAAGGTCAAGACATGAATACTTTCCTCCGACCTAGCTGCGGCGGCGGCGATAACGCGGAGATAAAACCACCCCAGCTTTGCAAATTCCGCCGCGGACTCAAGTACAACCCAAACTATCCGCAAGCACTATACAACATCCGCATCGGCAACTTTCCGACCTCCAGCGAGCGAGAAGCAACCACTCTACTCAGAGCGACAGTCAACCGAACATGTCCTCAAAAACACACATCGCCCAAACCCTCCTGGCGCGCGCACACTCCCCCGACACAGCCGAAACCCTCTTCACAGAACGCATCAAGCAAAAACCGCTCTACCTGCGTCCAACATCCCCTACACCAGCTGACAATCGATCACGACGGCGCCTCCACCGCCTCCGCAAGAAAGAATATTTCCTCCGACACCAGAAACCGAAGCCGCTCTCTGCGCGCGAGAAACGCGAGTCGGGAGTCTACAAGTTGCCGAAGGAGGAGTGCAAATATGAGATCTTCAAGGGACTGAATCAGATGTGGGTGGAGTATATGCTGGAAATACTGGATTTGGGGCCTGGTGGTGGGGGGTGGAGAGTGCAGCAGCAGCAGCAGGAAAAGAAGAAGGAAAACGGGCAGGAGAAGACGCAGGAGAAGACGCAGAAGCCGCGGAAGCTGGTATCAGCGCTTGCGCATGGAAGTAAGCTTGTCAGTGCGGATTTTCACGGGGCGGAGATGGAGGTTGTTAGGAGTCGGTGTCCGGGAAGGGTTGGGCTGAAGGGGATTGTGGTTCGGGATACGAAATTTACGTTTGTGGTTGTTACGGCGAAGGATGAGATGAAGAGTGAGCTTTGCTTCCATTTAAAGACTGTGGTCCTGGTGCTAACAAATGGCGTCTAGCTATTCCCAAGGAGCAGACCGTTTTCCGTTTCTGTGTGCCGTTGCCTGATAACAAGGGCGCAGCGGAAAAGCAGAGCTCTGAAGAGGATGGCGAGGGAGGTGAAGAAAGCAGGAAGCTAGTCTTCGAGCTCCATGGCAGCCAGTTCCAAAATCGGCCCGTCGACAGAGCCAACAAGAAGTTCAAGTGGCGCAATGTGGACTATCTCTGAAATGGGCTGCTAGCTTCCAAGGCCATGAGCTACATTGTAGCTTGGTTGGCCACTCAAAAATCCATCCCATCGACACAAATACGTCACTTATTCACTGAGGAGCATCCTCGCTCAGATTAGAGGTCTGCTCACAAGAGCCTAGTTGGCTCAGTTATTGCTTCGATGCAGCGGATGTTCAGCGACTGCAGCCGACGTACTTCCATTGGGCACGTTCGCCCTGTCAGACTAGGCGCCGGTTGTGGATGCAAAGCAGAATTTCAGCAACCACTACTCTACGAGATCAGTGCCAAGTCTGCGGAAGGACTGGAATGAAGGATATTGCATTTGTTTGTCATATTCATCGTCCTCTGACGCGCTGGCGCGCTTCTGGTTTTAGAAAACCTAGGCATCAATAAAGCCCAGAAACCGAGATCCGGTTCTATACTTCTAATGAATACAAATGAGACACGGCAATGCCCTTTCAGTGCCCATTATGAAGGATCGTGCCTAGTACTTGCTGGGAGCAATGCTCGCCGTAATTCCGGACGATTCCATTTGGGAGCGCGTTTTTAGAGCAGGAGTAGTCTAGCTCCTCGTGTCTCGGGCAATGGCTGTAGGTACGGATGCTTTTCCGCATCGGGCTGCGTGATACTGACGAGTAGATGGTGTGTGGTGTTTGCTGCAGGATGATCACATTCCTGCCCATTCAATGCTGAAAGCTCTCACACTCGAGCCGGCGACACCAGAATCGTCGCGGCTCTTATCAGCTCCTCCAATGAGAAAACCCTTCTTGACACCCGTGCCGAGACGACCTCCGGTGATAATCGTCATCAAGTCCAATTGCTCTTCCCATTCGGCTGAGACCGCGAGGAAATGGGAATGGAACCGCAGTGGATCACCTGGATAGGCCATGTACTGGCAGCCAAATCGAAGACCAGGGGATAGGAAATAGCCCTTGGAGTGAAGGTGAGCGAAGAGAGGATACGAAGAAGGCACTTCAGGAAGCGGGAGATGATGTTCGGTAGGTGGTTGCTGAGGAAGAGGAGGGTGGGATACAGCTGGAGTGATGCCCATGGCATCCGGGGTGGCAAGGACTGAAGAACGCCTGGATGATACGTGACTAGGAATGGCAGACGACTGGCGATCGTCGAATAGAGAGACGGAATCTTCGACAGCGGCTTCGCCAGAGGGAGCAGCGGGAGTATCCTGCTTTTCATCCGCCTTCTTCGCCTTCGCAGCAGCTTTCTCACTCTTCTTCTTCAAAGATTCTTCTCTTAGCCGCTCTTTCCGGCGAATTTGAAGCTGCATGGACTCGAGACCTTGCGATTCTAGTTCTTTGAGATACTTCTTGCGGTCTTCCTCCACAAGAGACTTCATGCCCTGCTTCTGAAAGTTTATCTCGTCTACAATGCAACCTACGCCCTTCTCCACTAGGAGCCTTGCTTCCTCTGGCATTAGCTCCAACGGCAGGCCCATGAAGACATTCTGTTGTGGCACTTGCGGCAGGGTTCCAGCCAGGACACCGCAAATGTGGTGTTCACGTCTCAAGAAAGTAGCCGCGTCGACCGAGAAGACAAAGTAGTTACCCGCGATATACGAGATCGGGATTGGAAGGTCTGGGATGGAGTTCATCTTGGGCGATCAATGCTTGAATTTCACTACTGCGATAGACACATGTTAGCGCATCGCTCAGCAAAGGTATGATAGAAATATTGGCAGTAAACGGATCAAGTCATTCTCAATACGTTTCTCAATCACGTTGTGCTCTTTAATGAGATTATAGCGAGCTTCAGGGGATTGACAGATTATAGTATATATATAATCATTTGATCGGTTGCGCAAGAAAATGCTTCGAACTTACCATTAAGAACGAATGAACATGACAATGAAAGTCACTCCAGGATTCGGCCAGCAAATCCAAAGAACGGCGAAATATCTCGCGTCTCAGTCTTGTGCGAAAGAACGGAGAAAGAATGAGGAAGAAAATTGGTGGGAGTCAATTTAAACACAAAAATTCCGGTGGAGATTTGGCGCTTGCCCCGATCGGGAGAGCTCGCTCCGGTCGCCTGGCGCGACCTAAACCACCTTTCCCTCGTGTCTAACCGGAGATTGAGCGCCAGATTGTCGGACACAGCTCCATTGCCGCATTGTCGATTCACGATGAATTTCTTCCTGCTGCTGTTCCTAGTATTCTTTACACCTCTGATCCTATTCATAGGTTGCTCGCCGCTTCTCTCCTATCTTGATATACCCCGCAGCTGACATTCCAAAGCATGGCTTGCTTTCTCTTCCTGTTTAGGGGATCGGACTCGTTCACGGTTCGGTAGGTCCGAGAGGCCGGGGTTTGGCGCTTACGGGAGGAACTACCTTCGTACGATGGTTAATACTGGACCGGCCATGTCCGAGCAAATTGAACTGGACAACATGCTGGTAGAATCCGATCATGAAGAATGATGGGGAAGCTCGCTTCCCTTGCATAAAGTCCACTTCACGCCCCTAGAACTCGAGGTCCTCCTTCTTAGGCATCTTGTCTGACTGTGCCTGGCTCTGTGCTTCTTGGTCCCCTTCGGCTGGTGGTAAGCTGAATGGTTTGATCTCAAACTTCCGCCTGCTGAGGGTGAACGCCCAATCCTGTCCAATGTTTTGATCGCTCCCGCCGCCACGTTCGTGCAAGACCGGAAGTCTATGCGTCTTAAGCATGCCCTGTGGAGGTTCCTCGTGAGATGTGGCAGCTCCGGATGTCGAGAGGGCGTCTGATGAATGCGGGAAAGGACAGAGCTCGATTACGCCATCGCTTAGTAGCTCCATCCATCGAACAAGACCAGAAGATCGGGGAAAGAGGGAAAGTGGAATGGTCATCATGGCGGTTATGCGAGATGTCGGCGAGCTCGCTAGAGCCCTCAGGGAGTGGAGAAACGGCAGCACATTTTCGGGCTGGCTGACCTCTGGTGGGTATAACGTGGGGTTGAGGAAAGAGGGGATAACGATGCGGTGGATTGTGTGCGGGAGACTGGAGGCGATTATGGCTTGGAGTTTCTTCTGAATGGAGACGAGCAAGGGCTCGTTAGTAGGCACGATGGGTATATATGTGATGTTGCCTATGGAGGGATGCGTGAGGCGTTTGGTGAGGTCGAACGCATGACAAAATGCTGGTTTCGCCAAGCCATCGTCCATAGACGATGGACTCGAGTCGCCCGGAGTTGCTGCGGGGGCTTGAAAGGTCAGTCTCTGAATACTCAGGATGGGATATGCTCGATAGCCTACCTCTTGCACCAGCAACTCCCGCTCCAAACTCTCCAAGACGCTCATACCTCCATGCAATCTTCATGCGCTCGCCTTTCCGCTTATCCGACTTTTCATCAGCAGCTTCTGCAGGCCCAATCAAGCCCGGAAGAGTTCGACCCCATTGTTGTGGCATGCCAATGACGTGAACTTTCTGGTCTTGCACAACACCCTCAGCCGCATAGTACCGAAGCAATGCGCCCGCAAAGTCCGTAGTTCCATTTTCCTCAATTAAAAGTGTTTTGCCAATAGGAAGTCCACCGTGACCTGCGAGAAGATTGTCAAGCGAGGGAGAGCCGGTTGAGGTAGTTGGCCGCCCGTCGTCGGGTGACGGACGCACACCAGGCGTTGCGGGAGGCGTCGAGACGGCTCGTTGCGGCTGCGATGCTGTACCAGCGGCAGGCGTACGATCGGCGCCTGTCGACACGCCTATATTCCTTTTGCGAAAAGACATTCTGCGTAGTAAATGAGTTGCGGTAGAGTATAGATACTTTTTTGAAGATTTGCGGCGGGGCAGCTTCCGGCAATTAAGAGCGGCGGCGGTCAACCCGAAGCAGAAAAAAGATCTCCTCCGTCGCAACCGCTACAGCTTGACAACCTCTACGAACTCACTCAGTATAGCCGTTCGATCAACATACTAGACGCTTAGCGCCTCACTACCATCCGCAACCATGTCCGACCCTTTACTCTTCGAAGATACCTTCACGATCACCGGAATCAACCAAGAAAAATATGACCGTGTCTCCCGTCTTACTTGCACCTCATCCGACTCCCAAACCACATTCACCCTCGACATCAACTCGGAGCTGTACCCATGCGCTACCGGAGAGTCACTCTCTATGGCGATTGCATCCACTCTTTCCCTAGACGGCAAGGAGGACGGCGGCGCGAAGACCGGCTGGAGGGAGGTTGGAATGGGCGAGCAGACGCTCGCGAACGACTACGACTACGTCTGTCACGGAAAGGTTTACCGCTTTGAGGAGGCCTCGGATGCTCCTGGTAACATGTAAGCTGGGATACATGGGTTGATGACGCGGTAGCGGATGCTAATATTGATGGTACAGGGCGGTCTTTGTTTCTTTCGGCGGTCTGTTGCTCTACCTCGAAGGTCCTTACAAAAAGCTCGCGCCCCTTCGGATAGACTACGTCTACCTTCTGCTCAAGAAATAAAGGATACAGTTTCCATAAGTGTGGAACATAAGGTTTATCCTTTTTTTTTTTTTTCGGACGAAGATTGGATTGAATGGCGCGCTGAAGTAAGGCGCGACCTGTCAGGGCCAGATGACTGGAGCTTCGCAGGTGCCGAGTGTGACTCGTGCTCAGAAATGAGCTATGTACTGGCCACTCCCAAACATCGCCGTGATGATGCCGCGATGAGGGGGGATAAACAGAGTGGTCGCATGGTTCGCATGAACCGCCGGAAAAGTCCGCGTTTCTATCAATCGGTTGATTTAATTGCAGCGCTGGCGTTATTTGGAATTGGGTCTATCAGATAGAGTATGTCTAAATGTACTTGAAAAAAGTCACCAATATATGGTCTCTATTTCGCATATGACACCGTCGGGAACTCCAGCCGACGATGGATTCTCGTGATGATCTGCAGGAAATCCTTCTCGTTCTCTGGTGTCAAGATACCATGGCGGAGGAAGAAATCAATCAAGACAACAGCACAGTTAGGCTTGAACTCTCTGTTAGCCAATGCTTTTTTAGTCTCGTCAACCGTAAGCAAGCAGAACTCCTCAACCTCAGTGTCGTTTGGCTTGGGAACAACAGATGCAGGCAGCTTGATGTCAAAGACGTATTCCACCTCCGGCTGAACAAGATCCGTCTCGCCACCAGCGCGGCTATCGCGCATATAAGTATATGACACACAGCCAGCCGCGGTGGCATTAGCCCTGACAACATCCTCAGGGAGGGATGCCTCCTCCATGGCCTCGCGGACGAGACATTCAAATGGCTTCTCTCCGGTACTCATTCCACCGGCGACCGTGTTATCAAGCATACTAGGATACGTCTGCTTCGTCTTTGACCGGCGCGGAATCCAGAGCTTCAGACCGTATTCGTCCTCAACATAGGCAGTAGCATGGATGCCGTACGAAACAATGCCAAAGAGCGGGCTAGCGCAACGTTCCATCTCAAGCAGGAATTCCCCGTCCGGACCGTAGACAGGGTACAACTCATCGCGCCATCCGCGCAGCACAGCAAAGAGGTCCTTCTTAACTGCGTTCTCTAGCAGTTGAGCTACAGCCAGGTTTCGCTCTGCTGGAGTAGGGCCTGCGGTCAAGGTGACCGTGCGGTTTGTGGAATCGATGGACCAGGATTCTGTGGGCCAGTCGAATCGATCTACCACTTCGTTGACGATGTACCCCAGGACCGAGTGGCAGCCTTTGACTCTAAAGGAATGGTACTTTTCCAAGTAAGTTGCATAGGCTGCGGGGTCATCTTGATGATACGGGAATCTATATCTTGTAAGCAATGGCCGCGATTGGGAAACGAGGAAGAGGGGTCAAACCTGTCGCATTCTCCGACCAGGCCAAGGTTAGATATAGCCATTTTGAGGACGCTAAGCGACTCTGATCAAGTACAGTGACGAAGTAGACATCGATTGCTATCCCATTGATTTTCGCCCCGATTAGGGCGGCGCCCCGTCCATTCCGAATCGGGAATAGTACCCACCGTCCACGGGTCTCTTTAGGTATCCCAACAGCAGCCATCGTAGCCTCATGTACTTCGGCAAATTGCGCTGCCTTATTTCCTCTCGCGTTACTGGTTCCCATCCGGTTAGATTTTGCTTGGTCATCGGCGCATCTACCGTTATGGCTTTAGGTCTTACGGTAAAGCAAAGATCTACCAAAGTCCATTGAGATTTGCGGGGTGATAGCTCGGTCTAATATCTAGCGAGTGAGCTAGGGTATTGAGTCCCTGATTGCTATTTCTGTCGAATTTCATCGCGAACATCAGATCGATGTCGCCCTACGCTACTAGCCTTCCCGAGAATTCTCAGATCAAGGCAGATCGGCGGCCATTTGGTGCCCAGGTGATCGTGCCAATTCTCCCGATCTCTGCCAGCAGCATGTTTTCAAAAAAGGGGTATCAGGTTAGAGCAGAATTCTCTATGATAGATGTCTATACCCGATGAGCTCCGCTCTATGGCGGGTGGAAGGAAATTCTATATCTCAGCCGACCATAATTGTTGGTCTTCTCCAGGAGGTCGTGTCGTGAAGAAGATCAAGGCGATGGGAATGGATACAGTTGGTTCTATATCCTTTGGGGCTACCATGCACCAACAAATTATGCCCTTGATTCCGAGACAGGGGCTCACAACATTGGAAGGGTTTATGAAATCGTGAAAGAACTAGGCCTCTTCCACGCCCGACCCGGTCCTTACATTAACGCGGGCACCAGTGCTGGTGGGATGCAGCTCTGGCTTACTACAGGAGAGTATGGTGCCCTACGCGATAATGCTACTATTTTCACAGTTGCATGGAGGCCGTACATGTCCAATGAAGAGATCACTGCACCATTCCAGGTGACCAACAATGGCACGGTGATTCTGTATTAGACTGAGAACAAGTTTCCGAATCAATGGAACAACGTGGAGGAGAAGATTCCAAGGCCCGTTTCAATCGCATATATGGAGACTCTTCTCGAGAACGCCCAGTCAAACGGCATATTTGTTCCCTTGACACACGACATACCTAATCGTCAAGCCAAGTCGTGGTCTGTTGACTATGACACGGTTGGAGCTGAAGGGAATGTCCACATCTATGGCCCTGATAACCATGCGAGGTTATGAGTCTAGCCATGGTATGAATTTGCTGATATCGGAAGCCAACCTGCCGGTCGTGTATGCCGGATGACTGCAGTACATCGAGCCCGTCTTTCATCTTGATGGATTATACGGCTCACTCCAGTGAGGTATCTCCAAAGCAGCAGTCCATGATGCCCGAGTTTCAAGGAGGTGCTCTGAATCCTTGAGATGGACCGGGAGAAGGATGCAAAGCAAAACAGATCAACCTTTCGTCAAGTTCTATTATCGTGACAATGTCGCTCAGCGCGTTACCATTCTCAGCCTTCATGTGATCCAGGGAGGTACCAACTGGGGCTGGATAGGAGCACCATTTGTACCCACGAGCTATGGATATAGCGCTGCCATTATAATGAAGGTGGATTGCGAGCTGAACGCCTGGGTGGCACTTTCCAGGCTTCGATGTATCACGCCGGCCGAAGAAGTCTCCTCGCAATGGCTTCACAGGGGCAGGAGTCAAATTCTACAAATTCTACCGCACGATGGCGATAACGTTGTCGGCCTGGCGATCCGAAAGCAGGAGCAGAAGGAAGTGTGACCTGGAAGTGAAGGTCGAGTATATGCTCGCATCGTCGCTCAACGTCAAGTTTAACGGGGCGTACTTGCGCCCAGGATGGGATGAAAAGCGTCTCCTGCATGCTTAGGCCAGTAGTATAAGGCGGACTGTGTGGTATGGTGCACCAGTAGCCTACCATACGAGCTACATGATAGCACGCACCATTCTCCACGTGAAACCCTTTGACCCGAGGTCTGAAGATCGGAGAAAGACTCAGTTTATTGGCAATCAGAGGTCTGACGGACGGCTAGGCGTTGATCATCGAAGTCCCTCGCCATTAAGGCTCTTGGCCGAACTGACTCAGTGGACATGACCCTGCTTCACATGCGATCTGCGATCGCTTCCCTTAGGTCAACAGTATACTGCCTGATCTGCGAGTGCACCACACTCCAATCAAGTATTGCCTGGCCTGATGTTCTCTATGTCCGAGCCCCGGACCGCGGGTTTGCTGCTGCTGTCCCTGCACAAACCAGCCCACGAGCCTCATATATAGATGGCCATATATCTCCTAGTGCTACCGTCCAAGCCGAACCCTACTTCTTGCCCGCAATAATCATACTCTACATCAAAAATGTCCGTTACAACCAACAAAAAGGGCAACCGCATCATCTACCATTACTGGGACTACACCTTCGAATGGACGCCCCAGCACCAGCCCGGCAGCGTATTGAACCCTTGGATCCGAACATGTGATACGCTCGCCGACGAAGCCAACGAAGTCCTAGACAGCCTTCCCGCACCAGCAGACGACCCGTCAAAGCGTGACCGATATGCCTTACTACGGGATAACCATGCCAGCGACCCGAAGCTGCAGGAGCTCTGGAACCAGATCAACACCGTGCCGGAGTGGGTAGACTGGGACCAGATCCAGCGCGGTCAGGATATCTTCTGGCGGTACCTGGTGCCTATTACCAATGCCGTAGGCACCCTCTTCCCCGTGTGTGTAGTCAAGTTAATATGTTAACAATGCCGGTTGCTCAGTTGACATTCGTAAGCCTCCTAGGCGGAATGTACGTCCGCTTTCCCATTCTCTTATTTCCTTCCTATTCAGTCCTAACTTGCGTGCCTTCTACAGGGGCGCCATCCGCGTCGGTGAAATCCTAACCCGCACGGGCGGGTTCAGCGCAAAAGTCGTCCGCCGGCGGCTTCTCGAAACAGTCCAGCACACAATCCAGGTGAACAAGAATGCAGTAGCCCTACAACCAGGCGGGGAGGGACATCTCGCGTCCGTCCGCGTCCGCCTTTTACACTCAGCTGTACGCCGCAAGATCATGGGCCTTGTTGAACAGGACCCTAATTACTACAATGCGGAGCGCTACGGTATCCCCATCAACGATCTGGACTCGTTCGCGACAATCAATACGTTCAGCAGTACGGTTATCTGGCTCGGGTTGCCGCGACAGGGGATATACCTCTCTGCACAGGAGGAAGAGGATTATATTGCTGTTTGGAGGCTGGTGGCGTGGTATATGGGTGCACCCACGGAACCCTTTGAGAATGCGGCCAAGGCGAAGGTAGTGAGCGAGTCTTTGTTGGTTAATGAGTTCGAGCCGACGGATACAGGCCGCATACTGGCGCGAAATATCGCGATTGGGCTTGAGAATACGGCGCCGATTTATGCGAGCTTGGAATATATGGATGCGCTGACGAGGCTGCTTAATGGAGATCAATTGGCTGATGAGCTACATATTCCGAAGACGGGAGTGTGGCATAGGATGCTGATGTGGGGGTATTGCTTTTGGGTGCAGGTGCAGAGTAAGACGATTCCGGTGATTCCGGCTGTGGATCGGTATGTTATTGAGGTATATATCTACCACTGCTAGATCTTGCGCGGAGAATATACGGGACTAATTGACATGGGATAGAATCGCAAGGAGATGTTCTGGAAACACCTCATGGACGAGAAGGAAGGGCTTGGGAAAGAGACAGTGTTTGATTTCAAATACATTCCGACGGTGAAGAGACGAACAAGGCTTGGAGATAGGAAACGGTATATCTTCAAGAAGCCTGGGGTGGAGATTCTTTCGTATCTAGGGCTTCTGTCAGCGTTTACGACGGCTGCCGGGTTGAGCACGGCGTTTTATTTCATACTGACAAGAGCTTTCCCTGGTACTCGGGGTATCCTGCCTGATTTTGTGCAGCTTCTGAGGAATCGGCTGGCCGGGTTGACTGTCGGGACAATGACGGTACAGGATGTTGTGAAGAATATTCGAGGGAGATTGCCACTGTGAAGGGATTTGGGACTTTACTTGCACACGGTCAGTGGATAATGGAGAATTTCGCTAGGAATAAGTATATACCGGGTTGTCCAACATCTCTATTCCACCCACAAAGCGCAGCTATTACGTGTACTCCGCCAGGTCCAAACCACTAGGCGGCGATGTCCCGAAATACCTCCGAAAGGGATCATATTCATCACAGTCGTGCCATTTGTACAGGCCGTTCGTATTCTCTCAAGAACGCTCGTGATGATCGTGCTTACCCCACATTGGGGCTTGGATGTTCTTAACGTCGCGGGTCTTAGCAAGCTGTATCCCAACGTAGGGGGACTCTGGTGCCTGGACGCCAAAATTATGCTTCTTCATGTGCCTCATGAATGTGCCTAGTAACATGGATCTGCATTCTGGACTGCAACCCGGTATAATTGGTGTAGTGTCCGAAAGAAGATTGTCTCTCTGATCATACAGATCGCTGACAGCTCGATCGATGGCATCAAATCGCTTATTATTCATAGCATCTGCAACAGTATAAGTACAGGATTTCGAGGGAAAGGCTCAGGTGAAAATGCCCACTTATGACCGGAACTGGTATCGGAAGACCAAGCGACGAGATGACAGACTCGCTGTACTCCATTATAGCACAAGAGTAGTTATTGAAGGTAACTGATCGTCGGAAGAAATACGCTATCCAGAGCCCTAAAGTCATCTCTCGGGGTTTTAATGTTCGTGGCTTTCGCGAGAGACACGGAACCCATAAGCTGCTGAAGAAGCGTACACTGTCGCAGTCGTAGTAGTCCGCTATCACCGTAATCTTTGCCAGCTTCTCTACAGTCACCTTCCGGGGAATCTCCAAGAGCCGGGAATGCATGATGTTGAGGACCACCAGTAAAGCGTCCACATCCCAGCTATCGACGTCGATCACGACCGAGCCTTTCTCCTTGAATTCCTGCGCTTCTTTGAAGTTTCCGTAGAGCATCCTGTCGAAGACCGGCGAGGCGAGAGCGATGTGTCTCGCTGAGATTTGAATATGGACGTCTGGAGGAGCAAGCATAATTGTCTTTTATTGTAGAGCATTGTCCCCTTCGTATGATGTGCTCTTAGGGCTGAACCGAGATATATATTTTGGGGACACGTGAGATGATTTGTCCCGACAATGGAGATGTCCCAGAGTTGAGCAGATCTAGCATGAGACGAAACGTGAGCATATAAGAGAGTAGTATCGCTATCTATGGTGAATGTAGTTGTCATGATGCTCCTGTCAGCCGAATGGCGATGACGGAGGCAAGAGTGCGGTTGGGAAGGAACGAAGGAGATGCTTGAAGCCAAGCCACCCCACCCCACCCCACCCCACCCGCCCCCGAATGAACCTTGGGATTTTCCTCTTCGCCTTATTACGGACGAGCATCGAAAACCTTTGACCTAGCTCCTGACACTGAGCTACCTTCACCAAGTATGCGAGATTCATACCTGTTGCTGAAGAGCAAGGACGTAGCACGTGACTTACAGCATGGTGGAGCCTCCAGCGTGAAGGGATGTGGCTGAGCTCGAAGCTGAGAGCCAACCCAGATCGACCAGAGCTCAGACTGCGCTCGGAGCATCCGCGGAGACAGAATTATTCGATGCACACGGCTTATCTTGCTATCTGGAGGACTCTCCGCCCTGTCGGTTTCTAGACTACTTAAAAATGGTTACAAGCACTTGTTAATTATCTCAAAATTCCACGTCTTGTGACATTAACTTCAGCGTATCCTTATTTATCGCGAGCTCCCCCTCAAAATTCATAAAGATCATGTTCGTGTTATCTATAATTACCCCTTAAAACACTGTGCTGGCGTGAGTTTCCGCCGGTTCTTATTATAAAATATGGCCTTCCGGTTTCTTACCTCCTTCCTTGCCACTCGCTCTACCTCCAACGGGTCGGACCGATTAACAAGGACCTTATGAGCCATCTTCCAGCGCCCGTTCCTATCTCGGATCCGGAACAAGATAGTAACGGGTTGGTCCTCTAGCAGACCTAACACCCTAATATCATCTTAGCCAGGGAAATCTTTAAGGACAACTGCATGACATACTTTATTGTTAATGATCTGCCTTTAATATTGGAACAGCTGGTTGCCTGTGATGTCTTCCTCTTTGAGGTTCAGCTGGCTTCCATCCTTGTACAGGTATTAATCACCAACCACAGCAAGCGAAAGGTACTAACTCTAAGAGATACTTAATAGGCTATCACACTTACTAAAAAAAGGCTTTATATATTAATCCTTTACATGCTCTAATATCCTTCTGGGGCAAAATAGGGTTATCTAGATTAGTATAAGTTATTTTAATACCCACTCTTCCGCTTGCTAACAAATCTGGACAGCCGGTTTGGAGCACTGCATCGGGCGCCAGCCAAACTAATCTTAGACCCAGACCCTCCGAGCCTTGGCTAATATCACAATATTTCTCATGCAGAAGTATCTAAAGCCTGACAGTGTGATTAGGATTAATGGTAAACGCTAGGGTTAGACCTCCTGGAGTTCCTGTTAGTAACAGTGTCAGGCGCGACTATTTAAGAGTTAAGAAAGATAAGCTAGCCATCTTATCTATATTTTTAGTATCTTATAATAAACAGCATCCCCTACTTGCTAAGCACCGCTGGTCTGTGGGGACATTAGTCAGGCTTGCCCGTCTCTGCCTCATCATAACACGCACTTTTATAACGGAACCATGGGTTCAAAATTGAACAAAGAGACAAAGACATGCCCTGTAACACTACTCTGTAATCATGTTTTCAGCTACTTGCTTTGTGTACAGCTAGATAGCGTTCACTCGAATTTAGGCCAGTTAAATTATAGCACATTATAGGAGAAACCATTACGCTAGATCCAAACAATGCGAACGCAAAAGCAGTGAAATTAGGGTTATACAGTCAGAAACCGGGGAGAACTTCAGGTATTCTCTGCTTTGCAATAGCTTCAGCATCTATTGCCTGCTATATCTCTTCAGTTGTCTGGTGTGTCCAGGCTTCTTGGTCCACTTTATAGGCAAAAGCTAGTTGCTCTTATCTGATAATGGCATTATTACCAGCTAGGATAGCCGGGTGGAGATGGACTGCAGTCTCTCCGAGCATAATTGCTTCTATCATAGGTTCCAATGAATGAAAGAGACGTACAGTACCTGGCCGCGTGCGCAGGACAAAGGATATAAAAATATTGAGTTCGGCATTATTCAAGTTAGAATTGATACTGCAAATCTAAGTTAGTTGAGGAGTGGGACCACCGCCGGAGAACATACATAGTCTCTATCGCGTCACCACCATGTAGCAAATACCGACTCCCAGGCATGCTGCAAGCATCCAACATCTGTTCCCTTGTCGCTTATGAAGGCTGGTGATATTGTCAAGGCGAGATTTTCTTGACTTTGGCTTGATAAGCTCAGGACAGGCATTGAGAATAAAACCAGCAATAGAATCCTGACCGAGCTTCCCATGCTTCTCCAGCCACGTATAATTGGGGTAGAACAAAATTTGTGCAATGCGCTTCGCAGGGCGATCAAGAACTAGATTCTTTAGCTTGACAGCTTCGAGCAGTCTATAGTAAGCCACAGCCGCCTCTTCACCTGTCCATTGAACGGGAAGTCCGAGCGCGTATAAAAAGAGCGATAGATCAGTTTTGCTGCGCTCTAAAAAAAGGCTGCAGTAGTCTAAGAGGGTCCTGTGTAAGGAGTTCACTTTCTGCTTTGAGAAGTTTCTCCGTCTTCTTCTCATCTTCAAGGAGCTGTGTACCATCTGTGCCAAATCTACACAACTGCAAGCATCGCAACTTTCTCTGTCGCGAAATGTTAATAGTCAGAGGAAGGTGTGACTCTACCACTGGGGAAGAATTGACGTAAGGTGAAGAGGGGGTCGGATAAAATAAAGAATTAGCATCAGACCTAGAAGGCGTAGCAGGTCCTATAGGCTTGAGAGACATGGGCGTTGCTACGTGCTCTGGGCTAGCGGAGTCGGCGGTAATCTGGTTTTCTGGCCACGCTATGATTTGTTCCTAGAACGAACCGAACTCGTCACCGACGAGGAAGCTTTCAGGGCTCGACAATGTGTGATCGCTGGCCAGCAATGAAGGGTCAATAAAAGCGGGTGTTGTGCAGAGCGAAAGATCGGTGCTATAGCTTCCTACGGTACAAACGCAAGGTTAGATTAAATGAGAACGGATAAGGAGAAAGGGGTACAGACCTGATGAATCTACAGGATTCACCTCAGATACTGTTTGGTTTTCCTGCACCTCAAAGCGTTCAATTATTCCAGCATCCTGAAGCCACTGACAAACCCAGACTACCTGGTCCAGGCACAGCTTTCGGATCTTACCGAGGTCAACCCCGAGAGCCACGGCAAACTAGCAAAACATAAGAATGTACTATGATTTGTTCTGATTAACTAACCTTGCGAAGTTTTCTCTTGTCTAGAACATCGGGAACCACTCCTAGCATTGATTCCTGTGGCAGACAATGAGTAACTGGACAGGCCCAAAGAAGAGCCAACTCACATCTACCTAAACCTTAATGAAATATGTCTTCAGGCATCCGTCGCGATAATTGGAGGATAACTTGGTCTGCCCCGCTGCTAAAATGCGCCATTGAATATGTCCCCCTTTTTTTGCTCTTTTCAGCACACTCGAACTTAGTTCAATAGAGGAGAATATTATTCAAATTAGCTTCCCACTGAATTAGTTAACCAACTTAACTAGCGTGAGTATCAATATTAATAATATTTAAGAGCAATCTACTAATATTGGCGCAAGTATCCTTATTTAAAAACAGCACCTCTGTTGGATGAATCTAAAACGCCAGATGTGAGTAGTTTAAAACACGGACGATGGTTGCACTTACAGGGATACAGAGGTCAAGAGACCGCATTACAGCAGACCAGCCGTAGAGAATGTGAAATGAGTAAAGAGAAAGTATCAGTAACCTGCGATAAACAATCGCTGAGGTTGGTAACAAAAGTGAAGTTGCTCGATCGGAAAAGAAGAGAAAAGAAGAGGGCTGCAATGAGTGGAAGCATTGTGAAATGGGAGGGAAGTAGCTTTTATTTATAGGTAGGAGGAGTCAAAATTAGCCTTGGGGGATGAGTGTTGTAAGCATGGGCAAAACAGTCAAAAGTGTTTAAGAAAGAAAGCGTCCTGAGAGCAGAAATGATGGTCTTGTCGAGAAATCGTGGCCTGGGCCACGAGTTTCAAAGGACTTACTTGCGTCAGCCCCACCAGCAGGGTGCCGTCACCGATCGGTTCCTGCAGATCAAGTCCAGCCTCATAAATACAAAAGAACAGGCACATTTCCATTCTAAAACAAAAATTACATGTCCTTCCCCCGTTTCTTCTTTCCAAACTGCCGCGTGAGTCTGGAGGTTCCCTTCCAGCTCTTTTTTCAAGCTTTTTTTTGCTCTTACTCTTGGCCTTTTTTGTTTCCTTTTTTTTTGCTCTTTTTTATTTTTTTGCTTTATACTTTCTTATTTTTTGTAGAAAAAAGAATTCGGAGCCGTCCACTGTGGTATAAGAAAAAGCTTTCGATATCTGTCGACTCGTATGTGCCCTCAACGGTCTCGACCCAACTCAACTTGTTGGCGTTAATCAGAGCTGGGCTGATATTCTAATTCTGAAAGCTATACGCCCTGGTGCAGGCACTCTCGTACAACCTTCCGTATGTGATCCCGAAGGTCGTCCGTTGCAGAGACTAGCCAGGACGGTCAGCAGTATTCCACGTTGGAAATTGGGAACCTTACCCATCACTAATGTCTGGCCTTGCTCCTCCCAAGTGTTAGGCAGTCTCTTAATCCGGTCGCCAGTTGCCTCAAGTAAAATAATGCTTTAATAATTAGGTGCTTCCTGGTAAATATAAGCTTGCTTATGCTAACTAAATAGTAATTCATTCTGCTTAAGTCCGTCTCTGACGTAAATCGAGATATGCAGTATCTGGAATAGTGGTTAGTGTCAGCCATAGGTAGAACCTCCTAGCGTTAATCAATTACATGGCCATCATCCATAATATCATCCTTCAGGAGGTTGTTTATCAGAGACAAGGAATTTTACCTGCCACACTAAATATAGTCGGCGAACCTGAGAGGTGCAGGTGTTATAACCATAGATTATTTCTTTTAGGTATGGAATGGCGACGGCGATTCCAGATCCGCTGGCTAGCACTAAAATACTCTTATAGTCACTAACTTCCTTACTTACCCCATGAGGGCCAGTAAACAAAGCCCGGAAAGAGACCAAGCTCCCTGTAGTAGCAGGGGCATAGTGAAGGAGATCTCTAGTTAAACTACTGTATGGCTTTACTAGAAGCTTCATGGTATCTTGCCTGCCTTTAAGCCATAACATAACCGTGAATGAATGCGTCTGCATCCACGAACATAGACTAACTAAGGGCATCCAGAGGTTAATATACTGTCCAGCCTTTACTTTCACAGGCCTAGGTAACAAAACGCGAACATGGACAGTGTTTACCACTAGAGCTTCCTTTTTAGATCCACTCGTGCTAAAAGACATGATAGCCCTAGGAGCACCATGGCTTGCGAATAGACCATTACAATATAAAAGAGTTATTAGCTCTAAAAGTAAATTTAGCGCAAAAGATCTTAAGGCAACTAAGAGGTATATTCTCGAAGGACTCTGCGATTGGAGATGTTGCCAGGCCCCGTAGACAAAAAGCCCCGCGAGAATCTGATGTATTCATAGAAAGACCTCGTGGGACTATTAACGAAGCCATGGAATAGAATGCAGGGCAAGAACGCCTAGTGAGATCGCAGCCTGTAACATGTTAATCAAAGCAAGGTGTTAAAAGCTTATAGGCGTACAAGCATAGTAAAAAGGTTTTGCTGTTTGTGTAGTGGAAATACAAAGCCCGGGACCTGAACTGCTGTGATAATGTGAAATGATAGCAGGGTAACATCATCGCAGCATCGTCACGAACAAGGAGACCCTCTCCGTGATACGCCGCGCCATCGGCAAGGGCGAGACGGACGGGGATTATAGCAGTTGGGACGACTTTGCGCCGATGGATACGAACAGGCGCACGTTTCGCCCCGGGGACGAGGCATACTATGCGTTGCTGTATACGCCGAATGGGAGGGGGATCGAGTGGATGCTTATACAGCATAAGGCGCAGCTGGGGGTGAAGACGGTTAGTGAGATTACGGTGTTTGGGGTGGAGAATGCGCCGACGTTGTATTTTGAGATTGAGGATGTCAGTTTGATTGAGCAGGTGGGGGTTTGATCTGCTGTGGGTTTGGTACTGAGCTTGGATTTTCGGATATGCGAAGTGCTAATATTGTAGATTATATACTGCGATTTGTAGACAGTGAATGAAATAGGAATCTCTGCTTCCTGAAGACTGAGAACACCACGCTGAAAGGCAGGCCAATTCAACAACACCAAGCGTACTAATAGCAAAGATACAAATGTAATCAACCTCACACAGCACGCGGATCAAACCCCCTCTCCGCCTGCCTCTTAACAACCTCATCCCAATCCTCCTGATCGAGAACAAACGACAACGCAAACCACATGCGGTGCTTGACATCAAAGGCCTCCCGAAACCCTAACCCGTCCATTCTTCGCACACTCCAGAATATCAACCCGTACGGCCGGAAAACCGCGTAATCCACGCACCGTAGCGGCGAGATAGGTGAAACACGCGCTTCCCATAGACAGAGTGCGCCGTATGTAGGGAATGCGTTGCATATCCATTTTTCCTCTGTTTCCCATTCCGTGTCGGAGAGGGTCGTGGATTTGGGATAGCGATGCTGATATGTATTTGGGAGTGGAAGGGGGTTGGATGATAGCAAGGAGGAGATATTTTCGCGTCCACCGGATTTAATATCAAGCCACTGCAGTGTCGTTGCGATCTGCTCTCGCTGGGTATTATTATCGCCGCAGAGGATTTTCTTCCAGAATGTTTCTGCAGTGTCGAGCGACGAAATATACACTGTTTCTCCCCGCACGGGCGGCACGTCGAAGTCACCGTATATCCTACGCAGTTCGTAGAATATGACAATCCACAGAAAACTCCCCAAAAGGCACTGCTCCTCAATCCACATTAGCGGACCAACGTCAACAGGCGTATAGGGGACGCCCGGCGGGCGATGAGCAGGTCCCACCCCGCGTGTATTGATGTACGCAGCCTTCCTGGGCAGGTGCTCAATTTTCAGCTGGAGAGCTTTTGAGACCATATCGTGGAATGAAGCGTGCACGAGGCAGCGGAGCCGGGTCATTAACGCGAGGAGCCGGCAAAGAATAGCCGCTGGTGTAGATGGGGATATTGTCGTCGAAATAGGTGTGGGGTGGTTAGAATACTGCTCTGCGAGGTACTGTAGGCTGTTGAGGATATTCTGGTCGGGGTCTTGTTGTTGTCTTTCTCTTTTTGACTGCGCGGTCCAGATGGTCACTAGGTAGCGGACGGCACGCTGGACAATGGGTGTCAAACCCCGTTCACGGGCTGTACTCTCCATGATAGAGTCTACAATCTGGGCGAAGAGGTCATTGTTTCCTTGGAGGAATGCTGCAACATCGGGGGATGCATTGTGAAGGCTGTGAAGTGTGCGGAGATCTGGAAGAGCGGACAGGATATTATATAAAGCAAACCAGGGAAGTCTGCCAAAGGGGTCCATTCTAGCTCATCTCTTTCGGAATGGGAGATAGGTTAAAGGCCTGGTATTTCATGGAAGGAGATTCTCTCTGCGAGGTTAACCTGCTAAGCATGGGTCGATCCACTCCTCCTGATGCTTGGTGGTCACGTGTTGTCCCTTGTCCTCGAGAAAAACGTCGCCATGGTATTTCGGTAGGCGAACGATAATGAATATATAATATGACATTAATATGATTTTGATTGGCGGCCGTGTTATCATTTTTGTCGTAAGTGGTTGCTCATGATGTCTATCAGGTTACTGGTCCTGCTTTCGCTAATGCTACTTAGTCCCCTGCTCAACTCGGTACATCGCACAAATAATTGTAGAAAAAGAGGAGCACGATGGGGGAGAAGGGCGTAAGCGGCGGGCATAGTGAGTTTGGCTACAAGGCCAGAATGATATTGTTTACCTCAGTCATTACGAGAAAGCGCACAGGGATGTTTTGTTCCAGAGAATCCGTCATATTATGTATCATCTTATATTACCCATATAGAAACCCAGTACCATCTTCACTTTGGTGTCTCCCCAAATATCATAACAACCAGAAAAGCATCCCTCCGAGGCCAACAACCCCCAAACCAAAAGCCAACAAAACACCCAACCTCTTCGCAAATACCATCCCCGCCGCATCCGTCCCATCCTGCGGCCTAAAGCGATCCTCAATAGTCTTAAGAGAGTCACAACTTACCTTTCCGGGTAAACCATCCGGAAACGTCCTGTTGAGTCCGCCGACAAACTCATCACAGTCGAGGGGAGAGTTAGAGGATATTGTGATTTCACTCTAGTTGCGGAGGTTGGGGAGGTCAACCCTGTAAAGACTGAGTTAGTTGTATGCGAGAAGGGAGAGATCGAGCAAAGGCTGACTGGAGACGATGGATAATATGTACTCCTTGATGAACCCAAGGAGGAAGATGACATCGGCATTCTCTACTGGAAGGTTGATGGAGATGGAGTCCTTGCTGTTTACAGAGAATCTTCCTGTGATGTTGCGGAGGAGGGGGACGGAGATATAAACATGGGCAATAGCCATGCAATTATCGGCCGTAACAGAAAAGCGTCGTATTATGTTACAATTACGGATGGGAGACTTCTAAGAGCGATTTTATATCTAACCGCTGTACTGTGAATAGAAGTCCTGTATATTACTGGGCTGGGTTAGTAGTTTCACCCGAATAGCAATAGATAAATTCAGAAAATTCATCTTAAGCAGACTTCGTAGGATAGAGGAAGGCTGGAACGAAGCGTGACCGTCTGCAAGAACAAAGGAAACCGCAAACCACTGCGCCCCCCTAACCCAAAATACCCCCCTAACCAAAAAAGACCGAATATCCATCATGGCCCATCCAAGCATCAACAGCCTCCGCCCAGAGTCGGTACTTTACCCCAAGAGGCCCAAGCCTCATAAGCTGACTAGCCGTGCAAAAGGAGCAGGTACACTTGGTACTGGTGTTGAACTTGCCGCTTACGCGGACCTTGGCCATTATCTCAATATAATGGTGTTGCTCGGTGACGTTCAGGAATGGGATTAATTTGACAGGTTTGTGCTGCGAGCAGAAGAACTTGATGATGCTATCGCACGTCCTGGTCTCCTCGCCGAGCACGAGGGCAGAAAATATGATATCTTCCAGGCGGAGGGGGCATGTCTCGGTGGAAAGGGCGTCGAGCAGCTGGACCGGGGCGCCCCATTTGAGTATGAGTTCCTTGAGGTTCCTGGCAGCGAATATCAGCTCGACTAGGCTGTTCACACCTTCGCGCGTCTTGTCGGTATTCTCCTTTTCCTTCCCGTCGTACAGGGTGAGAGACTCGAGGCGCGACCACGCATCCGTGAACGCAGCGTCATCCAGAAACTCGCGGAAGTTTAGATTGGCAGTTGACCACTAGCGTGTATCCGGATCGATGGTGAACCACCACCTCAGGTTCAACTCAAGCGAGCGCACTGGATTCGGCACGCGGCTCATAATGTGCAGTACGATCCCGACGTACTCCAGCGGGGACAGCTACGGGCGTCGTTCTTCAGATGGGTTGAACATCGATCCTCGGACTCCAACCTGAATGGACTCGACGTTTGGTAGAGCACTGGCTAGCTCGCGCTACCGAGGAACGTCACCCTTATCAAGAAGAAGCTTGCGGGTTTTGGGATCTCGAACCCCGTCACCCCCTTTTCTCATCCTGGGATCGATATCAACCCAAGCATCGGTTGGCGATGTTGAGCCGACCTCAACCACCTTGATTACCTGCGCATACCCAGGGCGCCGCGCCAATACTTCGAGTTGCGCAAGCGACTTTGCGCTGAAGTCCGTGCAGAACGTTTGAAAGAATCGCTGCTTAAAGTCTGTGTTGGTGCTTTCCGCAATGTATTTGCAGGTCTTCCGAAATTGGATGAAGCTCCACCCACCAAGAGACGATCCGATCTTCGCGATTACTGCTGGTGGGAGTTTTTCAAATCTTCCTGCGGCGGGCTTTAGAGGTTTAGATGAGTCCTGACTGTGTGCCTGAACCGGTGGCGCTTCCAGGCGGGCATCTGGAGTGACTCTGGTTGCTGTTATTGGGGCGGTTAGGTTGAAGTTCTTTTAGGTATCTTAGGAATGTGACAACCGTTAATTCTTGTGCTTGAGAATTTCACTTGTAGCGGGTTCTGTAATTTTAATCCTCAGGGCTAGGAGCGCTTTTTATACAACCCATGGTTACTATAGACAAGGGTTAAGCATAAAGCTTTATTAAAGAAATAGACTATAATGAAGTGCATAGCTGTCCTACAATAGCTTTGAACCTTCAAATAGCTCAGTCTTCTACCTTCCTTTGTACCCTAGGCTATAAAGGGGTAAATACAATCATAACCTGGCCTTAACAACCCCCTCCAGCTCCTGACTCTCCCCACTCCGCCACGCCGTCCAGCCTTAGGGCCCGCCTCCTTCCACCTCCACTTCCCCTCCGCCTGTCTCCCCTTCTCAAGGAACTCCTCAATAAACCGTCCAAAGATCGGCATCATCTTGAACTCGTGTCCCGAATCCCCGGAGAGAACCACAATGGAATTGTTCGTCCCTGAGACAAAGTCGATAATGTAGTCTGCGTCGTCTGTATCTGCGATCCAGCATAGATGCGCGTCAATCGGAGGTCGGTTGGCTAGGTGTGGAATGACCTCGCAGAGGAGTTGGCGGATGCTTTGTTCGTCGGATAAGGGGATGAATGCGGATTCGGAGAGGGTGGCAAAGGGGAGGGATAGCCTGCCAGGGTTATCTTTTGCTTTGAGGTTCGAGGGTGATCCAGCGTAGTTCGTGAATGCGCCACCCATATGGCAGAATTCAAACTTGTTCGTCTCATGATCGGGCTCGAAGAAAAAGGCGAGATCGCGCACGTTCGTTACGGGGATCCCGCGCAGTGCCTGAGCTTCTTCAGGGGTGAGCTGTAGATGTACAACGCCCCAGCAGCGGCCTGTCGCTTGTTTTCCAAGCGCAGGAACAAGCAATGGGGCGTTAGCTCCGAGGGCCACGATAATCCTATCCGCAAAATGCAGCTTCCTACCTCTTGTCCTCGCCCCGATGCAGACTGTGCCGGTGGACAGAGAGGACGCATATAGTAGGGACTCGACTTCCCCGTCCCTTACGCCAAGGTGAAACTTCACATCATGACCCAGGCACGCGTTGTATACTGCTTTCAATGTATTGGTGGAATGAGCGTATCCGGCAAGCTTGTTCATGTACCCCGACCACCCTTCCACGGGGCCGGTGAATCCTGGAACAAGATCTTTGATTCCGACAACACCACTGACCCTGCGGACTTTCCCCTCAAACCCAGGGTGGTTCTGGATTGACGCGTAGTACTTTTCTACCACAGCCTTTGTTGCGCCGGGGGCAGCACTGGAAGTGACGTTCAAAAATCCAGTCTGATGGTAGTGAGGCGCGTAGAGGGGGTCTGTTTGCCATTTGCTGATTGCTTCCTGTCCCGGTACATATTAGGATTGTTCAAGGCGGTTTGATGATCGATGAGGTTTCAAGACTAACCAGAGCGAGATCCGTGTAAAGAGGGTCCGCATATTCAGCGCGGATTACCTTGTTAAGATCATTGGCGGCAGAGAACCGGCTGGGCACTTCGCTGTCCCTGTCTAAGACTGTGATATTGGTATAGCCCCGAGAGGCGAGATGGTGGGCTGTGGCTAGTCCGAAGCACCCTGCGCCGAGAATAAGTATTGAGGGAGTTGACTTGGGCGTTGACATAGTGATGGTTGGTGGACAAGGGAGATATCTGTCATCATGGAGCAGAAAATGCATGGAGGAATACTGATGTATTTAGTATAAGGATAAGGGAAGCCTCTGGTGCCGGTTGACCTGTGAGGCAGGTCGAGGCGAGCAAATCTCTCCTGAATAAACTGACCCCGCGTCTATCCTTGGAGCTGCATCTCAGATGAGGAGCTGATCAGACAAATCGTGTTTGCAACCTGTGACTATACCGTATATTAGTTCATTGTCGCAAACAATGATTCTAACTGCCACTAATACCGCGAAGATTGCCCGCTTCTCCCAAGATAGAACGGTCATACGGAGTACAGAATTAACTTATCACTCGTCCGCAGCGGCTACGCTAACTGTCAATCCCAAGTGGAACTTATAGCCAAGGGTCTTCGCATATACCAACTAGTGCATGTTGGGACAAGCGTTGGAGAAGAGAAGTCTTGGGGTCTTGGGGTTTTGGAGTAACAAGCGCATCAATCTTCGTTCGAAGAGCTGCCCCTGCGCATACGGTCTGATGTGCGACTCGTCGCCGGTTTCCCAGCCCTTGGCGATTGATAAGGCAGTAATCCCGTTGATGATGTGAATGATACCCATAGGGCATCCGATCATCTCGTCAGTTGCAAGGCTCGGGGCATCGACGAATGAAGAATGTGTATCTGCATTTACAAGTGGGCGAGCCACGCGCTCTTCAGAGAACTCTGAGAGACCGCCTTCATGCAGTTCAGTCATCGTCTTTGGCCCTGCTGTCCTCATCATAATATAGCGAAACCGAAAATACGTAAGCACAAATTCAAGAATCGCAGGATCAAGTAACGTATAGAAGTTGTCGAGTAAGGCATAAGCCCCTTGGAGATGTTTGAGCCATGCCGGCTGCGACCCCTCCGCAATCTCCAAGGAGGTCATTAGAAGGCACGTCAGGAGGTTTTCGTCCGCATTATCTGCGATGTTAAACCGTTGTTGCAGTTCCTTCAAGGCCCGCACCTTGTAGGCAAGCGACATAGAGTGATAATACGGCCCCGTGCGTGCAGATTCTCTGGCTCCACTCGGCTGCACTCAAAGCCAGCACCATGCAGCGAAGTGGGCCTTGGCTGCAGAGTACGCGAGGTACAACGAAACGGCTGAAAGGATTATTGCTAGTTTGAATGTAGACCCGGCTACTACTGATGACCTCGGCATCTGTTCGGGGTAAAAAATTAGTGAACGGCGCAATAAATGCATAGAGCGGCGGTATGAGCCACTGACAGTATTGGATCAGCGTAACCTCCATTGGTCTCATGGACTCAGATGCTACAGTGGAATGCCAGTGGGCAAAAGTTCGCGAAATATGGCTGTCGACGGAGCCCTGTGTCTCCCAATAGAGCTCATCCTCCGCCGCCGCGGGAAGCTTGTCAGGGCGATCGACGCCTCGGAATTTTCCTTCGCAAGCTATCAAGTCCTCAAGTGACATATGGAGAAATGCGGCTTTGGCTGCCTGCATGGTGAAATGAACGATATAATGGTTTTTCGCTGCAGAAAGAATAAACTTCACATGTGTTGAAGCAGAGTGCGTGGATGGGTGAATGCATTCAGCCGCAGTCCGTGTGCACCACAGACAAGCTGGCTTTTCCTCGTCGCAGCGGCGCTTTCGACGACGGCAATTGGTGCATCCATTGCGGCTCCGACTACCATTTGGCATGGTACCCGGTGAGGCCCTTGCTCCGTCGCACGGCATGGCGAGGGGAATGCGTGCGTTGTCGGTGCCGGTCGCTGGCTCCGGCGCAGGGGATTCTCCGTCAGTGTGACTGTCGTAAACATTACGGGCACTGTCTTCAAGCTCCGTCTCAGTACTGTCAACCCATCCCGTTGATCTCCGAACAGGGGTCGCTGAGCGCGAGGAAGCGTTGTGTACAATGACAGGCGGCCACCACTCGGCGAATGGGGCGTTGGGCTTGTGGACGACCAAGATGACCTCGCCTTTTGGGTCAAGTACATAATCTGGCTGCATGTTTGGTCTTGTAGAGGAAAAGAAAGATGGGCTGTGGATAATCTGACGAGGAGGATGTGGTTGAAGGACAAGAGGGCGGAGCGTGCGAAGTGTGTTATGAGCTCCTGCCGGCAAGACCGGTAGCCTCCAGGCCTTTCCCTCAATACGAACAATGTCTTAGCTATTTATAACACCAGTCTTGCCTTAGTACTTGCCAGTTCTCTGGAATGCCTTTTATCCACAAAAAACTCTGACATGCGAAGGGCTGAGTTCCGTGTCAATTTGCTCTCCAGCATGGTAGCGGCTCTCTTCCTGACGGTGCCGACTTCCCCAATCCTGACTGCATCATTATTCCTTCAAGAATCCCGGAGTCAAAATACAGGACCTTGCACATAGCCTCATGAGAGTATTAGAGAATCCTCTCAAAAGTAAGAAGAGTAAGCCAACTTGATCTATTCTACAACCGTAGGCACGACACCACTGGGCTCATACACACTCCGGCCTGTATAGCATCAAGATGACCTGTCTTAATAAACGCTACTGCCAATCATGATGTTTAGCCAGCCAAGTATGAGAGGTAAGTATCAATTAGACACTGACTAAGCTCTTCCTATACCTGGGCCTCTGCTGGAGCATAACCAAAACAACCGCGTTTAGCAACAACAGAAACCATACCGTGAAGCTGAATTAGACTCGTACAGTTTGGATGATACCTGCAGGTGTCGCTACGAGGTGCGCACAAGCAGAGCAAAGCGAAAGACATGAAGAGCCCAAAAACCGTATATAGAAAAACAAGTTGCGTGCTCTTGACTCAGCCCTCGCCCTCTCATACCCCCGACCCTGGTTCATCCTCGCAGGCGGTCTCATTTGTGCAGCAAGAGTGCGCGTAGTGATCAAACTGGACGCAGTCTATAGGGAGCCTTGATGCAGCGCAAAGTCAATGAATTTTCGTTTCCTTCCATAGTCGACAACCCTCGGGTGACATAGTAACTCAGCTTAGTCGACGTACATATCAGGACAGTCTGTTTCATAGGGGAAGAACTAGACGTGGCATTAGCGTTGTCATCAATAGAGGGCGGTTATAGAGTGTTTGAATCGGGGACGTACAAGGCAGTAGCGCATCTGTTTGGAAAAAAAGTCAGAAGGTTAGCATGTGGTAGTCAGTGTTATTGGGAGACAGAAATACGTACCAACTTTCTCTTGACCACAGTAGGCGTTGATGGAGATGATGGAGCTGCGGCTGCCAAAGCTGCGAGCAAGGGGAAAAGGAAAGGACATGCATTGCTAGGCGTGGGAGGTGCTGGAAAGTAAGATGTGGTTGAATTAGATGGGAAAGGATAGTCCAACCGCTACGTGGGTTTGATGCGTTGATCTTATACCCTGTGTATAGAGGACATTGACTGCTGTTTGTGCTGCCGGGGAATTTCCATGGTCAGAATAAATATTCACATTAGGTGACTGTGATACGGAAGGTCGTTGTACAGATGCCGTAGTATGTCGAATCTGTCGAGTATCTCAAGTACCATGTGAGAGGAACATGTGGTGTGATCACTGGGTGGACAGGGGAGTTGGGGGCTTTTCTACGCTGGCTGTTGATACTACCGTTCAAAATGTGTTGGTCATTCAACTTATCCAGAGACACAGCCCCGGCGCTTGATCTAAGCTCAAGGAGATTTCAACGACAACTATGCTAGATATTATATATGGCTAGATTCCGACAAAAGACCAGCTAGGCATTTGCAAGATGAAAGGAGGAGGCGTGTTGTCTGTTTCACTTCTTCCATCTGGACTTGCGCTGAGCATTGCCGGTTTCGGGGGCCGTACTTTGTGTCCCTGTTTGCGAACCGAATCTATCATGATGAGCTTGTCTAAGAGCTTCCCACCGTCGCTGCCTTTCAGCCTCGTCTTGCCTTGCTGCGGTCTGCTAGTCTTCGGGGAGAGCGCAGATTTCATCACGGATTTTGTCTCGTCTCGCGAGCTCTCCTTGGGTCATTTTAGGCCCAAACGCACCCGGTGAGTTTACTACGACTGATCAACAATATGCATGGGCCTTTTCCAATAATGGTCATTTACAGTCTTTCTCGGACTCCTTCTCTAAAGTATCAAGTGTCTTTCCGTATTTGTCAATCAAGCGGATGTTGCAGACCTTCCGAGGGCCATCTGTGTCAGCATCAAAGAAATACTCCTCAAACTCCGAGAAGACGCCATTGTCGAACAGGTAATCGTTGTTTAGTACAACATCTACACACAAACTATCCAGTACGTGAAAGTCGCACCGAATTGTCTTACCACAAACGCTCCATGAGGCATCTCGAACGACACCACTGGTCCAGGCCGTGCTCCCATCTGCAAACTCAACTTCGAGCAAGTCCTCCAGACCTTCATCGACCTTCAGACCATGTCTCTTAGCATATGTGGTAGACACAAGCATCACGTTTGACCCTGTATCAGGAAGCGCCGAAGTTGAAATGCCGTTGAGGTATCCCGACAGCTGCCGGCTCTCGTCTCCGAGAAGCTACAATCTCAGCCGCCTTGGGACCGTGACAAACCCAGACTTGATTCGTGAACGGAACTTTGTAAGGGTCTTTGTGAGCTTCAGAAAAGAACTCCCGAGAATAAGTTCGTGGGCGGACTCCGGCAGCATCCAACAAGAGATGGAATATGGTATTGACGCACCCTGGGATTTCCAGGGCACTCTGACCATACCAGAAGACACAACGCACCTGCCATGAGGCAGATGTATTGTCTTTTGAGTTCCCGGTACCGCAGTAAGGCGCATTTTGGAGGCTGTTCTTCTGGAGATGAAGGAAAGGTCGGCGCCAGTGTCGGGCAGAGCCTTTGCAGGGGTCTCACCAATACAACCATCGATGAAATACCGCTACAGCCTCATTGGAGGCTTTCCCAGTATATTCGGACAGCCCTGGGGTCTGAGCCAGACTCGCTTGGGAGAGCCGGAGTTCTGAGCACCCGGTGACTGACCCATATTCAGGCAAGTTGCCGATTGAATAAGAGCCACCAGCGACGCTTCGGTATAGGGCGAAGTCCATCTCGGACGGGCCGTTACTTTGCCTGAAGACAAGCCACCCCGAAACGGTAGCCTTTGTCCGAATGCCATTGTGAGCAGCTTGCCAAATTGGATAGTTGGTACGTTGCCAACGGCTGGAGGTAGAATATGGGAACAGGTAATGGATTTGCAGGGAGAGAAGAGGGGATTCGAGTGAGGATTGACGATAAAGTGTTCAGATAACTATATGCGGGGAGCTTGGAGGCCTCTTATCAGGAGATAGTCCCCTCGCCACGTCGTGCTGCTTCATTGGTGCCAAGTTGGACTATATTTTGCAGCGGACGACGCTCTGCAGCTTAGTCTGGTGGCTAGCTTCACGGCATGTTTTGCCCTAAACGTGGAATTTATGGCGAACGCCAGGAGAGCAAGATACTCGCAGCTACGCCAGTGTAAGTTGCTTGCCAGTTTCAATGAAATTCAGCTGGTCAGGGTGGTAAGTACACTACCGTGCTTGTTATACCTATGAGTGGGAGTATATCAAGAGTATATCAAACTCAAGGAATGGGTTGAGAGGAGCTTGAGTCTTGACAGCGGTCATATGGGGTTGCTCATGAGTTTGCCGTATATTCAAAGCTTGAACGACACTATCAAGTCATTGGCATGAGATGTGAAATCACCTCAAATCTCCTTCCTCCTTCGACTGGTCTGCTTGCGCCAAGGTAATGGTGGCCTATTAAGTGCTCGGACAACGGAAGCTGCGGACTGTGGACTGCGGAATCCGCGGAATCCGAACCCCCTCCTGCCATCATCACCATCTGGAGATCCCTCGTTTTGTCCTTTTCCAAACATAGAGTCTGTGATAAACATGGCGACGTCAAATTTGAAGCGCGCAGTAAGTTTATAATGACCATGATCCCACTAGAATCTGCTGACCAGAACTTGGATAGTGCGAACCATGCCGCAACCGCAAAGTCAGCGCCAGCCCATACATTCGCTTTCCACTGACCTAATCTAGCGAGACAGATACGCTGTGATAAAACCTCACCCTGCACAAACTGTCGTCTAGCTGGCGCAACCTGTATAACACTCAAGCCCGCCTCACGACCAAAGCAAGCACGCGTTTTGATATCCTCGCAATAGTATGGACTACGTTTGAGTGGTTGTTACATCAACTGACTGCGACATAGCCAGAGCAAGATCGACCTGATTGAAAGAAGACTCGACCGTTTGGGCGATCTCGTGGAATCTCTAGCCGTAAAAACTTCGGCGTCGAGTCCAACACGCGTTTTACTGCACACCAACGAGCAACAACAGAACACTAATATTGCCCCAGAGCATGACTGCAATTCTTCTGTTAGCCTGAATCAGGGCCAAAGTCCAATTACATTTGACGGCGTGACGGAAAAGGCCCCGGTGATCAAAGGGCAACCTTCGTCTTCCTTGTCCGCGCATTCGTCCTTCGCAGTCCGTTTCCTTCAAAATGCCGTTGATTTGAAGCCTGAACGAGACGCCAGTGGAGAGGTCACCTGTCTCTTGAAGACTATCTCCCAGATGGTTGACGCATTCAATACCCAATCTTTATCCCCAACCTCCCTATTTCCGTATGCACGGGAAAAGCAAGGCTCAGGGGACGAGGAATGTGACATGCCCCCAATCAAAGTTGCTGCGAGCATCCTACAAAAGGCGCAAAGTAAACCCTCAAATGCTTTGAAATTCTCAATCATGAGAAGTAGCACCGACTGACCATGTATATTAGCAACCGACAACCCAGACATCCAGATACTCACTGAGTGCTTCACGAGGTTTATCGACTCTCGAAGCCTCTCAGACCTATGTCTCAAAATATACTTTTCCAGAGAATATTCAACTGCAGAGTTTATAATAGTTAATGCAGCGTTACACTGTGGGTTTAGTCCAGGTTTGGACACTGTTACAAGGCTAATGATCCGTCAAGTATTTGGAGTACAGTTGCGAGCAATCCAGAAACAACCGATTACCAGTCTAGACGACGAAGAAGGACTTTTGGTGTCCACCTGTCGTGCAAATCTGGAGACTGCACTTTCACGGCTGACCCTGTATATCCAGTCAAGCCATGAGATGGTTTTCGCTCTTGTTCTTGGGGTATGCCTACCCTTGTCATCCAATATACTGGTCTAACTATTATCTCCACTTGAAGGTTATATACGCAATTGATAACGCCAAGGGTACCTTGGCCTCCATTCTCGTGGGCGCTGCCTCCCAAGCCGTGCAGACTTTGGGATACCATACCAGGTCCATCGGGGCGGATGCGTCGACGGGCCAGCCAAACAACAAGGGTATTCTCTTCTGGTCTGTTTACTATCTGGAAAAGACCCTTTGCCTGCGGAATGGCCGGCCTTCGACCATAACGGATAGTAATGTCACGGTTCCACTACCGTCATCAGAAATAAATACGTCGTCAAATCCACATATGATGGTGTATTCCGGGCATCTGGTGAAGGTTGCTCGCTTAGCCGGGAGGATCTATGAAGACTTGTATCGCGCCGGCTCCCTGGCTCTTCCTGTCGATACACGGAGTCGGCGTGTAGCAGCACTTGCGCAAGAACTGCGGGGGGTATCTGCGACTTTTGAAAGTACAATTGTATGGCATTTCACCCTCAAAACAATTGGAATTAAGCCTTCTGATGCGCTCTACAGGATTCGTGGCTTCACCGTGCTCCACCACACCAGGTGCAGTCTATTAAGTCCATGGCCATGTCCGACGAAGTCCTCCGACTATCCATGCTAACTTTGATATACCGTGCTATGCCTGCACCAACCGGATCTTCGTCAACCTTTAGCGAGGAATGTCTTTCGACGGCCCGAGCAGCACTCAATCGCCACCAGTCCTTCATACTTGCCTTTGGGGCATCGGATACTTTTCTCTTGTCTGGGCATATTAATTGGTATGCCTACACTCGATTTTCGTTAAGTCGCGTGGAGCTCACCTTCTTTCTCCCAGGTCAATTCTCTTTGTCCCGTTTGTTCCGTTTATAGTCCTGTTTTGCCACGCCATTGAAACCGGCGACTCTGAGGACTTGAATCAAATGCGAGCATTTGTCACATCCATCGAGTCCGCATGCCTTAATTTTCCCGCCATCGCGAAGCATCACCGCCTGTTTCAGGTCTTCTATACCGTTGCTAAGCGCTACCGTGATCTTATGGTATTGCCCAGACCCGCGGAGTTACAAGAGGAACAGCAAAGACTGAGGATGGAAGTGGACGCACAGCTGAATGCTTTTGGTCTCCAAACGCAGGGAGCACACGCTGCCTATCCCGCTCAAAGTGGGCAAGGGCAAGCTGCGTTGCCGGATCTGGATATGGGTCTTCCAGAGATTAGCTCAAATCTGCAAGGTGCCGAGCTGCCGGAAGGTTTTAATCTGGGAGACTGGTTCTCCTTTAGCCAGAACATTGTCGGGCTGTTGGATCGAGATGATTTGCCTCTTTAGTCACTCTGTCGTGGGAGTTCATTTATACATAATAATTCAGATATCTGTCTATATAGAATTCTCCGTCTATATCAAGTATCTATTTGATTGGCGCGCTTATCTACATCCAGTCGCCACCAGATCTACCCAGCAAATTCTCCATAACCCCTGCGAACCATATCTGGAACTCCACCTCAGAAAATAACCTTCTCGAATGCCTCTCCCAACCCCCTGCTACCAAGCCAAGCCTCCAGAGCCTGCATGTCCCCGCGGTTTGCTCTCTGTCCACCTCGTTCCCCAAGGGAATCCGTAATTTCCTCCATACCCCCAAACACCCTCTCAACCCCCACCGTCTCGCGATACCGCTCGCTAACCTTCTTCTGGTGCGCGGGGATATCACCCCACGAATGCGTCTTGATGAAGCTCATGTACGAGTCAATATCCCTCGACGCCCCCTCAAGACACAACACGCCCGGTTTACCAGCTAACACAAAACCTGTCAAGCCATAGTCCGGCGCATAGTTGACCATATCCGAGCGCTTTGCGCGCGTTGAGAGGGAGGGGAAGTAGAACCAGACGCGGACAAGGGGGTCGTTCCTTTCTTGTTTTGAAGATTGAGTTGAGGCCGAGTCTTGCTCTGGCGTTGCTATTGTTTCCAGGAACGCAGCCGCTTCTTCCTGGACATACTCCAGTGCTGCAAATATATCGTCGCTCGGCAATTGAGATGATAGCTGCGCGACTTCGGCTTTAGACATCCAGTCTGGTTGGCGGAGGGAGTATGTGACTGGAGGCGCCTCGGCTGATTCCGCTTGGTCTTGAGAGTGCATTGGTATCGAAACGTTGACTTGGATGGTTTTCCCATTTGAAAGCGGGGCGTGTACTGCTAGTAATATGCTTGTCGGAATTCCGAATGGTGGATGTAAAGTTGGATCTGCGGCCTCGCACCATTCCCGCAGCTTTTCAATGCACTCTGCTGTTGAGGTGTCGAGGTCTAGTTCACCTGGTGACGGGAACATTGCGGTTAACAGGTCTATTGTTGACAGTTGCGTTGCCATGAGGTCTGGTGGTAAGGGCGCCATTTTGTCGCTCTCGAAGTGTATGTTGGTTGGGCAAGTATAGGTCGAGTCAATTGAGTGGACAGGAAGAAATTAAGCGTGCTGGGGAGGATCCCTGCCAAGCCCGGTGCCGGCGCTGTGTGTGTGGAGGGAGTGCGTAGGTGCGTGTCCATAGTGCGTTAACAGCCCTAAAAGGCCTTGTAATGTAGGTGTTTTAAAATAAAGTGAGAAAGGTTTTGTTCTATGCGATTACTCTCTGGTCAAAATAACACTACTACAGCAAAGCAAGTTATAAACTGGGGCGTGGTCGAGTGTGCCTGCCTAGGAAAGTTGCGGGCTTGATTTCCACAACCTTACTGACAACCTCTCACTTCCTTTCGCACCTTTCAACCTGAATCTCCGTGGCCTCCGTATTTCGTCCAGCCTAATCTCTTAAGGCCAGTTCAAACTTGACAGAATGCCCTTGGTAGCGGGTAACCTTCGTGATAGGCTGCATGCCATCTGGAAGAAAGTTGTGGACGGAGACCTGGACAAACACCTCTTGAACGACAATGCTGTGCCTCGAGCATTCCTTAACAAATGGCACATCTCCCTTAAGCAGCTTGACTTCGAAGCATCCGACGATCACGAGAAGAACCTTGTACTCAACCTTCCGCTCCTTTTCCAGCCCCGGCCCCCTGCTGAGATCAAAAGATATCCAATCGACTTGGTCGCTTGCGGGCGCGGGGACCTCTTCAACATTGAAAATCTCAAGTTCCGAGAATACAAGCCTTCAGAGAACATCGAGGACATTTACCAGAGCGATTGGAGCCCAGGCGGAATCTCTGGGTGCCTTGAGTGGTATCTGACTCGTTGGGCTTACTCGGGGTTCCCTCGCGGCAACCTACCTGACGGCATTTCAAATCTGAGAAGTCTATACCAAATTGTTCCAGCAGCTTACATGCATTATATACCGTACTCTATCTATCTAAACGAACCTTCTAACTAAAGTGGAATAGACCTCATCCAATAGACGACGGCAAGACTCCTGGGTACGATGGTTATTACGAAATCGAGAACCGCTGGCAAACGCATATCTACGAGTACAACATAAAAGACAGAGCAGGTCGGCTACTTGACTTCTCACACACCATTCTGGTCGCTGAACAGTCATCCTTCGGCCACGAGGGAACGATAATGCTCGGCGAGCTCACCGCTCTCATCACAACCATGCACAAACGGTCGAGGCAACCCAAAACATGGGTGCAGAAAGACGAGGACGAGGACGACTATGACGATACCGAAAGTGAGAATGATGTGGTAGCCAATGGGTCAGACTTGGTGCATAGGCATGAGCGGAGGTTTCCGGTAAGGCTATGGCCGATATGTCTGGATTTATGTTCAAGAGTCAATTCGGTGCGATATACTACTCTAGGTGCTGATGGTTTTTTTTTTATCGGACCCCAAGGGGCGCGCATCTACTATGCGTGCATGTCTGGTCTTGATATCAAGATCTACCAATCGCGGATGTATAGGTTGCAAAAGCGAGATGATAACCTGTTCGACCTCTTTGCCGGTATACTCCTCAGCAAGCCTCTGAGCAAGAAGGACCAGGTGAAGAAGAGGTAATGCCGAAAGCAATTGTTGGTAAGTTTTGGCCTTGCCTACAACCAAGATCATACTGATTATTATATCTTTCTTTGTGACTGAGAATAACTTCTTACGCCGGTGTCAAGACATCCTCATCTCCCGAACAACTCAAGCCTTCTCGAGTGCCACGGCGACCACAGCCGGTTTGAGGTGTACAACGACGCGGCTTTACAAAGGAAAAGACATGTAGGAACTATCTACGCTAGGGATATCACGAGGAATATACCATGCGGTGTACACTCAGAATAAAGCTGTTGGTCATGCTTATGAGAGTGGCATATCATCAGCTTGATTTGAGGTAATCAATCTACGCCTGTATCCGCGACTTGGTTTTTTACAAATAGACTCTCAACGATATGAGTCCGAACACGACGTTTGAGGATGATTTTGCATTGGTTTGCTGCCTTGTGGTACGTTTTCGGTCGCTTCACAACTACATGATGCAGGGCAGATGATATCGAATGTTAACAGGCTTGGGGTCACCGAAGGAAACCATGCCAGAGCGGTTGGAGGGTATGGCCGGATACACATTGGCAAAAGCAGTCCGGTAAGTCCAATTGCCTCTCGGTGTACTTCCGTTATATTACTCCGTGACTCCGTGTACAAGGTTAGCTCAACAGGGCTACAAAGCTAATACACACCTAGGGAAGCACCAACTAAAGCGATGAGATTGTGCAGATAACGGTATGCAAGAGCGAAGCAACTGGGTTGCTAATGCTTGTATGCTCAGGCATTAGAATGTGATGTCCCGACGCAAGCCCCTCGGTCAGACTCTAGCCCTAGTTCGTCACTGCTGTGGCTAGCTGCGCTCTGCAGATCCTCACTACCGGTATCCATCTGACTCAAGTGGCATTGCAATCATGCATGCCGTACTTACGTACCGTGATCCACGGAAAACTCTACCGAGCCCGAGCTATTGGGGCACTAATCGAACAGTTCGGCCTCAGCTGCCCCGAAAAATCAGAACGATGCGAGAATTCGATCTTCGGGCCCTCGGAGACCTCGACAGCATCCCCTCTCGACGAATCATATGCATAGTTTTGAACGAATCATTGGGATATCCACTTCATCGCAGCTGAGCTGAGCTGAGTCTCCACTCTCGATCGCGCAAAATCGCGGATGTTGACTCGTGATAGGCGCTAATTGGCCCTTAACAGTTCCTCTTCGGCCTCACCGCACACAAAATGCATTATTACGCATGTCAATGGATTGGGAGTTAAGCACTTTGTGACTCGGTCCGGATGATTGTATAGCTCCCTTCCTTAGCTATAAGACAATGCGTGCGCTGCGCGAGGGCATCACTGCCTTCTCCCTCTCAAGCTATCTACACAAGTCTAGGGACTATTTTCCGTGGAAACTGCATGATCATCTTGCCGCAGCCCGTAGAGGTCAATATTCAAAGAATGCCGCTCTCCAAATCGCCTAATGCGTCCCTGTTCCCGTTTGAAACCACCGAGCACGTTATTGAAGCCTCGCATGTTCGCGAATATGCTCGCGCAACAAAACCGAGCCCGGAACCCCTCAAGCTCGTCGTGAATAGATATACTCCGAAATTGAACACCGAGCCTCGGCCGGGGGATCTGACGATCATCGGGACCCATGGGTCCGGGTACCCCAAGGTCGGTGTTATTTGACCGCTACTCCCATGTCGTCTGAAGCACACGGTAGCTGAAGGTCGCGTTGTGCAACTTGAATAGGAACTCTACGAGCCGATCTGGGAAGCTCTATACTCCAGGCTATGCAGTTACGGGATCCGGATTCGATCAATATGGATCGCGGACGCGGCGAACCAAAACGCAAGCGGGCAGGTGAACGAGAAGGTGAGGGGAGATGATCGTACGTCTACTACAGTTCAAGAAAAATATAGGTGTAGCCAGGAAGCTGACCCGTATTTTGTTTGATGCAGCCTCCTGGTTCGACCACTCCCGAGATCTACTATACATGATCAACCAGTTCAAGGAGGAGATGCCGCAGCCCATCGTCGGTATTGGACACAGCTACGGCTGCGGACAGCTGTAAGTTAATCTGAATCATCAAGCGCATTAATGGCTAGGTCTAATCAAGCTTCCAGGGTCTTTCTATCACTCATACACCCTCGTCTCTTTACCTCGCTCATCTTGATAGAGCCTGTCATTGAAGAAGACATCTATATCGGCATCGGCCCGGAGCTGGTTCGATACGCACTCGCCAGGAAAAGCGGATGGGCATCGCGCGAAGAGGCATATACATACTTTCGAAAGCTTTTCAAGAAGTGGGATGCCAGCGCTCTCGAACTATGGATGAGATACGGCCTTACCGAATCGTCTCCCTCTTCAACAACATCAAAGACACAAAACGACCAGGCATCAACTCTAAATCTAACAACACACCCCTACCATGAGGTAAACCCGTACCTACGCGCCAACTACGAGCACAAGAAGCCTGCATGCGGCGATCAAGAGAACCCCGACATCATCGGGCCCGATCATACAATCGCCCCCTTCTACCGGAACGAGCCGCTGCTTATCTGGAGAATGCTTCCGCATATCCGGCCATCCGTGCTATGGTTCTTCGGCAGCACAAGTCCTAGCTCTACGCCTAAGAAACGCAAAGAGAAGCTTGAGATCACGGGAAGTGGGATTGGTGGGAGTGGCGGGTATAGAATGGGGAGGGTGAAGGAGGTTACGATTAAGGGGAGTACGCATCAGTTGCCGTTTGAGGAAGTGGGCAGGATTTCCAGTGAGTCGGCGGAGTGGTTAAGGGGTGAAATGGAACGGTGGAAGGAGTACGACGAGAGAGTCAGAAAGAGCTGGGAGGTTGAGCCGGATAATCGGGTGAAGAATTGGCATACGCCTCTGAAGGAGAGCTTGAGAAAGAGTAAGCTGGCCAGGGAGGCGAAATTATGACCTTTATAGGCTTAAAACGATGGTGGCTTAGATTGTATAGACTTTCGTCTGTATACGCATTCAGGTGTTCATTTGACAAGGAGATACGGCAATTTGTCCCCCGTACCTTAACTTGGACGCAACCAGGACACGGTCAACTATATCTTGACTTGACACAATCGAGACATGGTCGACTGGACCCGTGCAGAATGAGGCGTGTAGTGTAGGCCGTAGTAGCAGCTATAATTCTTAGGCAAGTGATCCGTCTCCAGACTCATGGACTCGGGCATCAGCTGCAGTCTACTAAAGTCGAAATGGACACAAGAATAGATCTTCTGACTCTGGACACGATCAGCCAATAATCGCTCTACCATAGAACGCCCAGCCCCGGCGAGATACAGGTGGCTCTCGGTTAGGGCTTGGTGGGATTTTGGGCCCTGCCAACGCACCCTTCAGCCCGCCACAAGGCTTATCCCGAGTCATGCCTTGGCTGCCTCAGCTTCAATCATGCGTCAAAAATCTGTGTATGGCGATACGCAGTCCAATCGAACTGTAGCCGCCGGTGGGTCTTTCGTTCTCTTTTCCTCATCCTCCGCAATCTGGGTATGTTTTGTAAGCCATTGTCAATTGTAAACGTGTTATCTTTTATCAGGTGAGGATCGTCTTCTTCCAGCAATATCTCCGTAACCAGGCCCTCCTGATCTAGGGACACCCGAGCCCTGAGTCCTTGACCAAAGCAATAGCCTTCTCCAAGGCCTTCCGGTCATTCTGGTATGTCAGCTTCTGCAACGCCTCCTCATACTCAAAGAAGTCGGCTCTGAATTCGCCAGTCCCTTTTTTCTCTCCATCCTCCGGTTCGTTATTAGCCGCAGCAACATACCACCACATGATCGTGACCCCAGATCCTTAACCTAGTTCCCGAACTGTAAACATAAAAGGCTCGTCCAAGTCCGAAACCGAGCGAACTGTATGCGGCATGTTCTCAAGGTCATCGGGCAGCGGTGCCCTGGTTAACATCATGACAGGCTGGATGTGACATTTGTAGCCTGTCTCTTCTTGGACTTCTCGTAACGCGGCTTCGCGTCGAGACCCGCCGCAGTCTCGCCGTCCTTTAGGCAGGGGCCATTCGTCGTGTTTGTAATGAATTAAGCAGACTCGTGGTTGTCCTCCAGATGCGTCAAAGAGAACGGCGCCGCAGCTTTCGACGAATTGCTCGGATGTGTACTGGCTCGTCACATAGCTCGATGTAGCCATATTTTCCGTGGCCGTGGTTGTTGATCGAGGATGAGGCTCTGCTCGATCGCCCACGCGAAAGAAGGGAAGCTCCCAAAACGGAAGGAGCGACCGGTCCTCGGCATTGACACGTGACAGTCCTTCCGCGCTAGCCCTTATCGATAAGGGCATTGCATGGTTTCGTCACCGATAGAGTTTCTTCTCCGAGATTCCATCCAGCATCTGGAATCTCCACGAACAAAGCGCATGCCGAATATGAAGCGCAACCGCTGTACATGACATGGCCTGACATATTGATACCCTTATACCCGATACTACCTATACCAACTCATCTACAACATACCGATATCCTATACCTATACCAATTCCCCTCCTACCAACCTTAAAACCTACCCACCAATCTCCGTCTCCGTCTCCGCCGCAACCATGTTCTCCGTCATCCTCCCCGGCCGCCCATGCCTAACAGACATCGTCGCCGTCGACCCGCAACCAAACGGCCAAGCCACAAAGTTCGCCTTCAACTTCCCCCTCTCCCCCTCCTTCTCCGAAATCGTCGTCTTCTGCCTCCCCGGCACCGTCCTCCCACAAGACACAGCGGCCGCAATCTACATCCAATACCCCGGCTCGGAATTCCAGTTCATCGGCGCGCTCGCAAACGAGAAACCGTCATCACTCATTAAAACCGCGCCGCCGGCAGGCTCACAAAGTCAGATGATGGATTCGGGGGTTGTAACGCTGGGGATATCGCTTGAGCCGGTGCAGGTTGTTGCGCCGCAGCTTGCGGCGCTGGAGGCAGAGAGCGGGAATGGGAATGGCGTCAACGGGACGTCGACGGAACTCGTGAAGCAGACGCCGCAGCAGAAGGGGATTACGACGAAGGTGCTTGCGCAGAGGATTGTGGGGAATGCGTTCAATTTCCTGGCGAGCTTTGCGTCGAGTGATCCAGCGAATCGCGGGCAGGAGGTTGTCCCGCTCAAGGCGTTTCATGATTGGTGGTCGAAGTTTGAGAGGAGGGTTAATGTTGATCCCACGTTCTTGGAGAGGGAGGATCCGAGCGCGAGTGGGTGATATTTACTTTTGTCTATGGGGTTATTTGGGTGTGGATTTTTTGCGGGTGTTATATGCATGTGGATATACCATACCAGCTGTGCTAAATTATGCGCATTTCTAATGTATCTAGATACCACATTTATCGGCGTGGGAACGTCGGCGTCGCAATCAATATCAGTGCGACGCAGAATATGATCTGAATCATGATCTATGTCTTGTCTATACGTTACGCTAAAGGACTGATGGTGAGGCCAAGCATCTACTCCAGCAAGAACTTTACGAAAGCAACTCCAATCGCAAGCCCATCATGCGGCTTCGCAGCTCTGGCCAGCGCATCCTCAGCCTGTTCCTTGTCAAAGACACCCGCTGCAGCGCGCAAGTTCACCACTTCGGAAACAATGTCCTCCTTGAACTCCGGGTGTCCCTGCACCGTAATGAACTTGCCCGCCTTGTACATTCCCTGGACTTCACATCTGGGCGAGCTACCGAGCGGTGCCACGCCATCGGGGTACGCAAAGACGATATCGCGGTGCATCTGTTGAATTTTCTACAACCCCATCAGTACCACCATTACCAACAATTCTTCCCTTGATAAAAATGGGGAGGGAGACTCACAAGTGTATCAACCCCAAATAACTCCTTCCCCTTCTCCGTCAAATCAACATCGCAAACGGCAATCTCCCACCCCGCGCTATTCCGTCCAACCTCAACTCCCAACGCTCGCCCAAGGATCTGGTGTCCAAAGCATATACCCAGTATCTTGACGCGCGGGTGCTCAACGGTTTTCTTGGTGAACTCGACGAGCTTCAGAATCCACGGGTGGTCTTCGAAGGAATTATGTTCTGCGTGTTTTACCCATTAGCACTCATATAGCACCATCAGATTGATCAATAAAGCAGAGAAAGTGTAAGGGTGCGTACTCGACCCCGTCAACAACACCGCATCCACACTCTCAAGATCCGGATACTCCTGCGCGGTGACGACATCGAAGCGCGATATCTCCAGGACGGACGCCAGGTCGACTTTGTTCGGCTTATGGAGTTCCTTCACGCTGCTGTGTAGCAGCGTCTTAAAGACGCCGACGTATCCGCCGTACTTCGCGTTGCTGTTCTCGGGCGGGGTGTCGCATTCCAGGACGGCAATGCGGAGGGGCGTGCGGGGCATTGTGGTTGAGGCGGGTGGGTTTGTAGAAATGATGGGATTGCTAGGGTGTTTCGAGGAGCGAGGGGAGAGGTAAAGAAGTGTTGAAGAAGCGAGATGATATTAGCTTTTTATTTATCAACGAGGATGTTGAGATAAGAGGCGTGAATGAGGGGCGATAAGTAGGGCAGGCGGGGTCCGTGGATGCGGGCTGCTCGGAGCGTGTCCGGACTCCGGGCTCGGCTGGTGTTGGTGTGGGGAACTATGGCGACACCGGCCGCAGGGGACTATATGGGGCTTCCAGGGTGTGCTTGCTATTCAATGGTCGAATTGGTACATTCTCAAGAGTCGCTATTTATCTTGTGTGATTGCCTCAAAGTCAGTCTTACTATTCGAGAAATGGGGCGCTGCAGTTTTCTTCGACAAAAGTTTGCATTTTGATCTTAGTTTAGTACCCTGAAGAAGACGCCGAGATTGATTTGTACATCATTGGTCATTTTGTGTGACTATATATAGTAATACTGACGCTCAATCTCAATAATGACACTATATATGCAGTCTAGATGCAGCATTGCGGCATAGCATTCTGGTATATCAATCAACCATCAAGGTAGAGCACTTACGAGTCCACAGTCTCATGTTTTACGCCCAAGACGAGGAAGTTTAACTCCAACGTGAAGCGCAAGCATAAGGCCTGCGAATATAGCCGCCGACGCAAACGTCAAACGGAGTGCTCCGGCATATGAGTCAATTACTAGAATGATTTAGTCTTTCGTAGGACGAGAGGCAAGGGAATAGAAAATACCTTGACTTTGGTGGAGAGGATCAAGCTCGGCAATAGCGTGGACAGACTTGCGGACGAGCTGAATGACAGCTTCCTTGTCCGGCTGCGTGACTTTCTCGTCCAGCTGGTAGACAAGAGTGTTCTGAAAGATCCAGCTACTCGTCGCTACACCCATGACGGATCCTAGATTCCGGAAGAGACCTAGCGTTGTCGTGGCCACAGCCTGTTCGTCTGTTTCACTTGTTGCAAGCACAGACACCATCAGCGAGGGGAAAGCAAAACCTTGACCAAGACTTGCGAGAGAAACACAGATCATGGCCACAACGTCAGGGGTGTTGACGCCCATTGTCGCCGCGGCCAGGCCTCCCAGAAGCAGGAATACGTCGCCAATCATGATGGTTGGCTTCAAGCGCTTCGACCAGGTAATCAGGAACCCAGTCGCAACGCTAGAGCAGGTCACAGCCAGGGTAGAAGCGACTAACCGCAGACCTGAATCTGTAGGGCTCGCGAGTTTTACCGCCTGGAAGTATAGCGGGGCATTGAAGATCATGGTATTGACGGCGATAGACCCAAAGAAGTTTCCAAAGACGAGAACAGCGCGAGGGTTCTTAGTAAGAAAGGTGATGGGCATCACCGCTCGCTCTACTCGCTTTTCATAGGGAACGAAGATCGCTGCCAAAACGACGGACGCAATTAAAGATGAGATGACGAGCGGATGGGTCCAGCTGTAGACGTTGCCGCCGAGGTTGAGACCCATGATCAACGCAGTCACAGTCAGAACCAGGAGAGCTGATCCCACAAGGTCGATACTCTTGAGTAGCTGTAGAAAGGTCATTCTGTCCGATCCCTGGTTCTTCAGTCCGAGACCGGTAGGCACAGTCCAGGCGGCAACTAGGAAGTAAACGAAGATGAAGGGCAGCTGTACAAAGAACGCACCTCTCCAGCCCACTTGATCACAGAGGTATCCACCAAACGCCAGACCGAGACAGCCACCTAGTCCAAGGCAGAGGTTGATGTAAGATTGGTAGATGCCACGGTACTCGATGCGAACAAGATCACTAGAGAGAATCATACCCATGGAAAAGACACCACCAGCTCCGAGACCACAGAATGCGCGAGCTGCGATAAAGCTTCCTATACTTTGCGCCATAGCGCACCATGCTGTGGTAAGGAAGAACACGGCAATGGCAAATAGATATACAGGCTTCCGTCCAAAAGTGTCTGAGACACGCCCAAAAAGAGGAAGAAAGGCAGTGGATGTCAAGAGAAAAGCGGTTGAGAGCCAGGAAGCCGAGTTTGATGCATGAAAATGCGAGGTAATGACTGGATGGCTGGATGCCATCAAGGTAGAATCGAAGAATCCAATCACATATCCCAACTGCACACCACCAAAGATGAGCCAGAACCTGGTAGGAGAGACGTTGATGAATCGGGCGGCATATCCAGTAGCTGCACTTTGCGCACCCCCGGTTTCCGAATCTTGTATAGTCTTGCTGTGCGTCTGAGCGGAAAGAACCCGTTCGAGTCCAGTATCTACTTCCGGTGCCTGAGGGATTGAGCTGACTTTGGATAGACCAAGGAGGGCAGGATCTTCGTCGTCAGAGAACTGTGTAGAAGAGGAGGAAGATGCTTCGGCTGAGGTGTAGTCGTTCGCCTTGCCAGAGTACTGGAGGCGCGGGGAGTCATCTCTCAGCAAGGGCGTAGATTCGGTAGCATCGTCGTTGGCGGGCTGACTGGTTTGAGAAGGTGAGACCGTCATGCTAAAGAAAATCAAAACGTGAAGATCTCCCAAGCTTCGTCCTGACTTGAGCGGGAGGGGAAATATGACAGACGGGAGGAAGCGGGGAGAGCTGATAGCGATAACTTATACGATGCTTACGGGCTGCTCAAACTGAAAATTTTCGATGGCGACATAGCTGCAGACAGCGCTAATGCAGGCAATAGAGGACTTACTCCAACAGAGGTTGTATTTAGGTAGATAAAACCTTGCGAATACATGCTTCTAGAGTTTTTAAAGTTTGAGAATATCACCAACTCAATTTTGAGTCGTCTTCCGACCAGGTCTGCTATGAAGTCCGCCACTGCATGTACAACCATGTTGCCCCGTGCTCGGAGCGTCGCCGTGCATAACAAAAGGACTGAGACTGCGTCCGGTCTCGGCGGCGGGCGGGGCCTCGGCCATGTCCATTTCAGGCTTAGCGTCCTTGTCTACTTGGCGTTCCTGGACCGAATTCTGCGACCTGTCAGTCTCTTTTCTTGTTGATTCAGCAGAAATCAAAAGCTCAATTCCGAGATGAAAGACTGACTCCACGTTCTGAACCCGCCTGGTCTGATATATAACTCGACGCGCGTGTAACATGAGATGGAAAGCGGCCAGATTATCACAAGACACACAACAGGGCCGATGCCGCGCATTTGCCCGCTACTCAGATACCTCTCAGCTACATCTGAATGTTCGATGACCAATCTCATAGAGACCACTTGCGCTTGCTGTTATGGCAGGTTCCACCTGTCCTTTCCACACCTAGAAAGTTGAAGCGACGATCGGTATGGATCCTGCTGATGCCATCGACGCTTTCACGTCAGATACGGACGGCGTGCCTTTGAATATCACGCCTTTGGCTGTAGCCCAGCTGTCCGCCAGCGATGCTGACCGCGAGAGTGACGTCTCCGTTAAGAAACGAAAACGGGTCCGCACCGGCTGTTTCACCTGTCGAGATCGTCATTTGAAATGCGATGAAGCCCTCGGTCAGTGCCAGAATTGCAAGAAATCGGGCCGACTATGCAGACGAGGCGTTCGTCTCAACTTCGTGGACACCCAAGTGGTTGCGCCCCCGACCTGCGTCACGCCGCCCGCAGGAACTGGTGTAACCTTCCGCGACGACTCGAGAATAATTGCTTCCGAGTACGTAGGTGGTTTTGAGCGGTATCCTCCGCCTGAACAGGGCACCCCTTTGGAGGATATCCGCCAAGCCTCCACTCCCGTACAATCTGGGACAAACTTGTTCTTCAGAACGCAATACCGGCTCAGTCGACATGTCTCCCTGGGGGAGCCGACGGTAATGTCCCTCATGCAGGTGTTCGTCAACCAGATTGGTCCTTGGATGGATATCGTGGATGAAGCAAAGCACGTAAGTGGTCAGTGTCGAGATCTGTGACCGTCTCTCTAATCTCACAAGTTTACCCGGATCCTACCTTTGTATGCTCTCGAAGAACCTCTGTTGCGCGCTGTCATTGCAGCCTGTGCGGGGTGTTATGTCTCTCTACATCTTTCCAACGAGGCAAGTGAGCGAGTGCGTTACTACAATACCGCAGCTCTGATGCTCTCTGATTCCCTAGCAACCCTACACCGTGACCCGTCCATGTGCGCAGCTGCAGCACTCATCATCGAGGTCACCGAAATGCTGGTTTTAGGACCAATCGAGAGCGGAGTCCGTATTCGTTCTAGCAACTCAGCAAGATCTCTAATCAGAGAGTGTCAGTGGTCTACCCGCACACAAGGGCTCGGTGGGGCGTGTTCTTGGGTTAGCATTCTCATGGAATTGCTCGATTGTGTAGTATTCCGGCAAACGATAGTCTGGGATCCTGACTCCTGGGGTATTGATATGAACTTTGGCGTTGAACCATCTATCGCCGGAGATGAGGAGTCGTGGCTGCAGCGCATCATCTATGTTTGCACCAAGGTTTCAGACCTCCGTTCTTCTTACTCAAAGGGCATCAGGAAGTCTACACGTCACGCTGAAGCTCAGCGGTCCCAACAATGGAGTCTTTACAATGAGTGGTGCGATAGGTGGTTTGCGTCTATCCCAAGGTCTTTACTGCCCGTTGGCAACGTGCAGCCGTGGCAGAGAAACCCCCAGTCTGTTTTCCCTCAGGTGTGGCTTCTTGGGCGCTCCGCTATAGTGGCCCAGATGCTCTACCACATCGCTCGGATCATGCTCCTTGAACTCGATAGCCTCTGGCAGGACCAAATCTCTGAACTCCAGGAGGAGCAGCAGCGCCATGCGTATAGTGTTTGCGGTATTGTCTCGAATGACAGAAACAATGGAATCCCCGTCTGGTCTACCCAGATTCTCTCTGTTGCCGCGGGATACTTGATTGATAGGAAAGCGCAGGAAGAAGTTGTCGCAACCTTGGATCACATGAGACATGCTAGTGGGCTGAGCACTGAACATCTCAGAAGGAAACTTCAGGAGACCTGGGGCTGGCACTCACATGAACATCAACCGTATTCTTCAGTGGTTGATACATCCATTGAGTTCCATCCTTCTGATGTTGGCCACGAATACCCTCAAGTCGGCGTCGCGGACCCCTTCTCGCACTCTCTGGTAGAAAACCACCCGTATCTAGACCACCCTCTGAATTATGATTGAACATAAAGCGAGTGGGGTTGAAATCAATTATCTGTATCTGCCTACTAGATCTATACTTGGTATACCCAAGGCTCTTCGCCTGATCGAAGGAAGGCCTGAATAATAATTCTAAACCCTTCATATTTATCACCAACGGATGCCAAGACCTGACACATCCTGACCAATCTCACATCCAAATAATCTCCTTCTCTCAACCACCATTGTTCTAGCACCAGAAATACCAAGTATCTACCACACAACCTGTATAACTTTATATTTCAGGTCATTTCAATGAGTACTTCCGCCCTCCACCCCCCAGCAACACCCACTTACATCCTCCGCGGCCATGCCGCGCCCATTCACGCACTGCAAATATTCAACCAAAACCTTAGATTGATCTCCGGCGATGCTGAGGGCTGGATCGTCGTCTGGGATCTCATATTTAAGCGGCCTGTGGCCGTGTGGAAAGCGCACGAAGGCGCCGTCCTTGAAGTCAAGGGGTTGAGCTTAGGAGGCGGACGCCTGACTGAGATTTATACGTACCTACGCCTGTATCGCCAAAACCATGAGATCGACTTTTGCTAACTTGGTTCAGACATGGACGAGATCACAAGCTACGAGTTTATCGATTCAAAGTGCAGGATGAGGAGATTCTGCAGAAAACCCTTCCTGTTGATGCGAAAGACCAAACTAGCCAGAGTCAGACCCAGATTCAACCCTGGCTTATCCATTCTCTACCGGTGAACGCTCTCAACTTTTGTGCTTTCTCTATGCTCTCGCTTCCGTCTAGAGCAAGCGCTCTGCAAGAGAATAATGAAGAGCTGATCGATATCCCACCATCTTCCGCCTTAATCGCTGTCCCGAACGCCCTCGACTCAGGCGCCATCGACCTCTTCCATCTACCTGGAGAACGAAGGATCTGCACCATCCCGACCGATCCTGCAGTGAAGACAGGAATGGTCATGGCGGTCCAGCTGACTCGGTCTGCGAGCTCAAGGGATCTCTACGTCGCCGCTGCGTTCGAAGACGGCCATGTTATGGTTTCCGCTTGCCGCGGGGTCTTCCGCGACACCGGACTCTCAGTCGACACCGGGAAGAGCTGGAAATGGGAACGGCTCTACCTTGCCAGACCCCATTCGCAGCCTGTGCTGTCTATAGATCTTGTTCCGTCTGGAGAGTACTTTCTTTCTTCATCCGCTGATGCCGTTTTGGCCAAACACCCTATTGCTCAAGCTGGTGACCCAAACGCCCGCGAAACGCCATTAAAGAGTCTGAATACAAAGCACGCTGGGCAACAAGGTTTGAAGGTTCGATCGGATGGGAAGGTTTTTGCTACCGCCGGTTGGGACTCCCGGGTTAGAGTTTACTCTTGCAAGTCAATGAAGGAACTGGCTGTTTTGAAGTGGCATAAGGAGGGCTGTTATGCCGTAGCCTTTGCCGATGTTTCATCAGCCCCTTCTGCGGCCACAGTCTTACCGAGTACTACACAACAGTTGCCAGAAATGGAAAAAGAAGAAGCCACTGGCAACACTGCCGTCATACGTGGCAGCAACGATTTCTCACTTACTGAAATCCAACGCCAACGGAGTCTAAAGGTCCAAAACACACACTGGCTAGCCGCCGGCTCGAAAGACGGAAAGATCTCATTGTGGGATATCTATTGACATAAGCGCTATGCTATTTACAGATACGAAAGTAATCAAGCCGACCAGGCTATGCAAGGTTGAACTCGCTCGCACCAGCCATCTGCTCCTTCATCTTGGCCCTCATCTTCTGCGCCGCGAGCGTCGTATCCGTTGCCCCTGAAGGTCCATCATCATCATCCCTTCCACCATACCCAGCAGCCTTCCTCTTCTTCCCACCAGCCGACTTCCGCTCCGCCTTGAAGTCCTTCTTCGTATCCTCCTTCCCGGGCCTCAACCCAGGAACATTAATCTTACCCGGGCGATCCCGCAGCGCGAAGCTCTTCGCCAGATGACCCAAATGCAGTTCCTTGATATTGAAGATATGCCGCTCATTCGCAACGTGCGTCGCATACGCCCGGATATGGGACTGGTACGCGCGCCGCGCCATCTCAAGGTACTCCGGGTTCTCGAGCGCCCAGCGCTCCAGCTCCAGCTGCCAGTCTGTCGCTTTCTCGTCCCAGTCCCTACTCTGGGACTCGACGTTGCCACCGAAGCCACGCTTGAGGATGTCGTCTGTTGTTGAGCGCGACAGGGCTTTGCCGCCGTCGCGGTATCCGCGTTTCAGGATGTCGACATAGTTCTCTTCGCAGCCGGGAAGGAGGAAGATGTGCGCACGGCCGTCGCGGCCTAGACGCGCGGTACGTCCGATTCGGTGGAGATGCTCGTCCGCGCTGAAGGCGGGATCGTATTCGACGACTAGGTCGACGTTGGGGAGATCGAGACCACGGGATGCGACGTCGGTACAGATCAGGACGGAGGGGTCGCGGTTTTTGGCGAAGGAGGTAAGGGTTGATGTGCGGACGTGTTGGGGGAGGGAACCGTGAAGCTTATATATCGTTACGGCGTTGGAGGGGTTGGAGAATGCGGTTGCAGGCGCGACTGTGCCGTGAGTTGTAGCTGGCGTAGGCTTTTCTTCCTTCTTCTTTTCCTTCTCATCTTCGCTGTCGCTGCTGCTGCCATCGCTGGCATTGTCTTGCTTTTCGCCTTCTAGCTGTTCGGCGAGTTTGCGTGTAAATACTTCGAAATGGAAATTGACAGAGTCGGCGCATGAGACGAAGATAATCGTCTTCATGACTGAGCCCTTGCGCATAAACGTCCTCTTCATGAACGCCGTAAGTGTAACAAGTCGTAGCTTCGCTGCGACAATAGAGTATGATTGCTTGAGCTGCGCCGGTACCCTGAACGCCGCATCCTCATCCTTGTCCTCGTTCGTTTCCCCATCCTCGTCTTCGGGATCCGCCTTGATATGGACCGCATCCTTCAAACTGATCTCTCCCAGCTTCTGCACATTCATCTTCAGCGTTGCGGAGCAGAGAATCGTCGCCCTCTTCGGCGGAACATCAGGGATGCGACTCGGTCGCTGCCGTGCATCAAGCTTGCTGATGATCCCCTGCAACTCCTTTTCGAATCCAAGCTCCATCAAACGATCTCCTTCATCCAGCACCAGCCATCGCACATTGCTCACGTCCAATGCTTGTGTGTTCTCGAGATGATCCGCTAACCGACCAGGCGTAGCGACAAGAATATTTAACCCCTTCCGTAACCGCGCCTTCTCGGACTTCTTCTTCTCACCACCAATGACTGTTCCCGCGACGATCCAGTGCGCACAACGTAGCAGCCCTTCCAACACAACCGAAATCTGCTTGCAAAGTTCTCGCGTTGGCGCAAGGATAATCGCAAATAACCCGCTGTCACGGTGGACATTCGCGTCGCCCTTTGCATCACCTTCATTCTTCGCGCGCGACAGCGCCATAATCCGCTGCACGAGAGGCAGCAGATAAGCGAGCGTTTTACCCGAGCCCGTCTCCGCCTGGATAAACGCATCCGCCTCCTCCTTCAACAGCTGCGATATCGACGCCTTCTGAATAGCAGTGGGCGCCTTGAGTTCGAGTTTTGTAAGCAAATGCGCCGCAAGCTGCGGCGACAACCCAAGGTTCGTAAACGTATCTAATCCATCGATAAGCGGGGCGTTCGTGGGCTTCGCATCCTCCATCGGCTCGTCATTCTTCTCCTCAACGGCATTCCGGGGCCGCGGGTTCTTCGAGAAAAGCGACGAAACTATCGATCCGCCCTGTCCCTTCTTCGGACCCTTCGACTGTACCTGTCCTGCACCTTGTCCATGTCCCTCCCGCTCCTGGAATCCACCATCCGTCCGCTGTCTCTTCGCAGGCCGAGCGCCGACTTGAATGCGATTGGGGTTTCGAGGCCCAGATCCCTCCTTATCGCCGCCTTCCCCGCCGTCACCTCCGGCTCGTTTAGGATTCGTCAGTCGTCTCTCGGCGATTTTCTTCACGCTTAGTCGGTCGCGCCATGAGCCGCCTTTGATTTTCGTCTGGGGTTTGATGCTGACTTCGCTCGGGATGGCGAAGTTCATGAGCATGCCATCGTCCGCCATTTTGAATGTTTCAAGGCAGAAAATAGAAAAATAGAATGGCCGTGAGCACGGCTTTGCTGTGGTGGTAAGGCTGGGTCCGTAGGAGATTGATGCGATGCGGGAGGGAAATTTTCGCGGGCCGATGTTTCGCCGAGCCCTCGATGTATGCCCTATTTCTTTTTTGGGATGGGATCTATGCTGAGCAGTTCGATGGTACTAGTGTGGCTTATGCCTGCGTATGTAGCTGGTAGTATATTTGCATTGCTCCTAGTAGAGCCTTGGTCTTTAATCCTTGATTTTGAGTACATGAATGGAAACTTGTCCAAGCTTCGGGGTCTTATAAAGCGGGTATATATATTTCTGCTTCTGCATGTACATGGCGGCCAGCCAGACTATCTCACACTTAATTTACAGGCTTCAATATCAGATTATCAATCAATCGAACCGGAACTTTGCCGTCTCCAAGACCGCAGTCCTCTCCGGAGTTCGTTTTCTCAAGGGGTGCCATCTTGAGGGCGCCGCTGAGGATGGCACCCTTTGCAGCATCGACGACGTCTAGTTCGTCAAGAGTATCAGGGTCAGCCAGAGAAATGTAGTCGACATCAAACAGCGCACGCTCAGTCTCAGACAGAGACTGTTGTTCTGATTGAACCCGCCGCGTGACGCTGTTCGCAGCGCCCAAAATATCAGCCCGGCTGAGCTTGCCGGACTTGTATGCGCCCTCAGCTGCCTTCAAGGCCTCGTAGAGAGCCAGGCCAACCGTCCGCCTCCTCACACCTAGGTATACATTCCGCGAGCTCATAGCTAGCCCGTCATCTTCGCGCATTGTAGGACCTATCCGTACGTCGGTGTCAATGTGGAAGTCCTTGACCATGCGCTTGATGACGACGGTCTGCTGAACGTCTTTCTGTCCGAAGTACACGCAATCGGCACTAACAATGTTGAAAAGCTTCATGCATACCGTCGCGACACCTCGGAAAAAGACGGGCCTTGAGGCGCCTTCAAGTTTCTTCGCCAGAGGGGTAATCGTCACGAAGGAGCCATCACCGTCAACTTCCGAAGATGGCGGCAAAGTCGGGTACATTGTTTGCGCTGTTGGTGCGAGGATTGCGGTAATACGCCCACTGCCAGTTGTAGAGCTGAGTTCGCTGTTCAAGTCCTCTAGTTTCGCGACATCAGCGTCCCATGTCCTCGGGTAGCTTGAGAGATCCTCGTTCACGCCAAATTGCGTCGGATTGACGAATATGCTAACGACAACGTCGGTATTCTCGGATGCGGCTTGGCGGATCAGGGAGAGGTGGCCTTCGTGTAGAGCGCCCATTGTAGGTACGAGGCCGACGGTCCGCTTGGAGAGCAGAAGCTCGCGGCGGAGGGTTCGGAGGGGAGGGACATCGCGGAAGACTTGGAAGGAATAGTGGCGGATGGAGGAGGCGCTGAAAGAAGGAGGTTTGAAGAAAGATGCAGCAGCTAAGAGGGCGTTAGATAGTGGTCTGATGCGATCAAAAGGTGCTGGGGGCCGCACTTGACAACTGCCGTGCTTGTCGGAACATGGCGACAGCTAAGTTGGAGACGATCATTGAGCTCGGTTGGCCGCGGAGGAACCAGAGTCTGTCAATGTTCCGGCGAGGTTCAGGTCGTACCACGGGAGTTATGAACGGCGGTCCATCGAAAACATATTTATCAATTCATGGAAAATATGACATATCAAGCTCTTGTCGTGCCCACGTTTGCAGCGTTCAAAGCATCCCACAGATGATGCCTGATTGACGCCGCAGAATCCAGGCAAGCAGCATGCGGAGCTGACCGTAGTCACGTGCGCCACATCCTCGGCATGTCGGAGCCACGGAGGACAACAGTCTGGGGCAAACGACGGACCCGGTCGATCACAGCAATTTGTTGGGATTTTAGCTGCTGTTGCGGAGAGGGGGTCTCTTGTCCTCTTCTACATCATACCATGGGCCTTTCAACATCCCATGCCCACCGTCAATAGCAATTCCAGAGCTTTCCCCGCCTGAGCTCCCTTCCCACGTTCTCTCGCCCGTCCCCGCATCCGCCTCCGAACCACTCCACGCGACGATGTCGTCGGCGAAGTCACCGATGGGCGAATCCGCCCCGGATCTCGAAATCGTTGGCGACCATGTTACGATTCACCCCAGTGGATATACCGGAGGTCCAGAGCCGCAAGATGGAGGCATAACGGAGCGCAATCTCATCAATAACATGGCACGGTTTCGCGAGAACCCGTTTGATTTCCTGCGCGAAGTGAGCACCTACATGATGTCTGGCTCTAGTTGGCGCTCTTACGACGAAGTCATTGGACAGCCAATCTACTATTCTGGGTTCACGGACCAGATCAAGTCGCATATCTTGGCGAGTCCGATCCTGCGGGATAAGGTTAAAGAGCTCGCGGAGGCGCGAGTAGAGGTGGAAGATAAGGAGGGTCTTCTTCAGATCAAGACTGGACAGTTCGCGCGGACTCGGACGCAGAGACGCACAGAGCTGGAAAATAACCTCAACGAGGTGGTGGACCAGATGCTGGACAACATGATCTGCAAGATGGAGAGCAAGTGGTTCATCCGCGGAGCATACTACCTTGCTAGCCAGCTCCTTACCCGAGCTTATCACCAGGGTAAGGTCTTTAAAATTACTTTCCAGGTTCAATTTGCTGATGCTTGCAGGCATTCACGTATCTAGCGAGGAGATTCTACGGCTACGGGCTGTTGCGGAGGAAGCAGCGAAGAAGAAGCAGTCTATCGTGTTCTTGCCATGCCACAAATCGCACGTCGACTACGTTTCGCTCCAGATTATCTGCTATCGGTTGGGAATCGCCTTGCCCGTTGTCGTCGCCGGAGACAACCTGAATATTCCCCTCGTGGGCCCATTCCTCCAACATGCAGGCGCAATGTGGATTCGACGAAGCTTCGGAAACGACGCATTGTACAACACCGTGGTCCAGGCGTATATCGACACAATTTTGCAGAAGGGGTATAACTTTGAGTGTTTCATAGAAGGTGGACGATCGCGAACTGGAAAGCTCCTGTCGCCGAAGTTTGGAATTCTAAGCTTCATCGTGGACAGCGTACTGTCCGGCCGTACAGAAGACACGATCATATGTCCTGTCAGTACGCAATACGACAAAGTAATTGAGACAGAGTAAGTTTGCAAGACCTTCAGTCGAATTCTACTAATAGGACTAGGTCATATATCAGCGAGCTTCTGGGGCAGCCCAAACGCAAGGAAAACTTAGCTGATTTCCTGTCTTCGTCGTCTGTTTTGTCCCTTAAACTGGGGCGGGTGGACGTACGATTCCATAAGTCATGGAGCTTGAGGGAATACATCACTCAGCACTTGTCTAGATTGCCCCAAGGATTGGAGCTGAAGAATGGGATCAAACTCGGTTATTCCGAACGAGGCCGGCTTCTGCGGTCGTTAGGATATAGAGTGCTATCCGACATCAACGATGTATCTGTGATGATGCCGACGGCTTTGGTTGGAACTGTTCTTTTGACTCTTCGTGGACGCGGAGTCGGGAAAGCTGAGCTTGTCCGGCGTGTGGAATGGCTATGTGACCGCGTCCGAGCCAAAGGAGGACGAGTTGCGCATTTCTACCGGTACCCAACAGAGGTCGTCGTTAATCGCGCACTCGACGTTTTAGGGCCGAAGATTGTGGGCGAGGTAACCGGACTGGCTGAACCGACCTACTTTGCTGTAGATCGTTTCCAGCTTTCGTTCTATCGAAATATGACCATCCACCTCTTCATCACCGAGGCGCTCGTATCTGCAGCGATGTACACAAGGGTGAAGCAAGGGGGTGGACCCGCACATCAGCGGATCTCTTTTGGCGACCTCCTGCATCATGTCACTTTTCTTTCTCAGGTATGTTCTTGAGATGCTTACTCTATATGGACACATCCTGACTAAATAACCAACTAGCTCTTCCGTGGCGAATTCATCTTCCCCCCTGAAGGTCTAACTACCAATCTGGAGAACACCTTGCGGGTCCTCGAGAACGACCAAGTCCTGGAAATCACTAGAGACTCTACTGGAGTGCCGTTATTTGTTGAGCTCTCAGAAACCGAGCGGCAGTGTGGACGCGAGAACTATGACTTCTACTGCTTCCTCATCTGGCCGTTCATTGAAGCTTCATGGCTTGGGACTGTATCCCTCCTGGGGTTGACTCCTCCTCTGGGCGGCCCGAAGGACGTATGGATTGATCTAAGCAAGGCGCAGAACAATGCACAACTGGTACGCCGCCTACTTTCCACTCCGAACTTCATTTCTAACTGTCTGCAGCTCGGCAAAACACTCTACCACCAAGGAGACCTATCCTACTTCGAAGCAGTCAACAAAGAGGCACTCAAGAACTCCTACGACCGATTCGCCGAAGAAGGCATAATTATCGTCGCGAAGAGCAAAGAAGCGCGCTCGTCCGCGAAAATGAGACTCGCCGTAGAATGGACGCCAGAGCGGGATCCAGAGACAGGGAAGCTCCTGCCACAAGGCCGCCTCTGGGATTTCATGGAATTGATTGCCCAGTCTAGGCGTGAAGGGTGAGTTGCCAGCAACTTTCGTACAATTGCATACAAGCTAACATTGCGCAGCAAAAACCGCCGAGACGGCGCAACTGTTTCTTCTCGCGTCCTGACTATGTCTGACAATGTTGGCCGGACGTTGTTCGAGTCGGCCGAGAGCCGTGGGCCGGAGAACGATGTGGCTCTGTCGACGACAGCGCCGCGGAGGAAGGCGCTTACGGCGAAGTTATAAAATTTTTGTTACCTTTCATCCTTATATCTGTGTCTGTCTTTGTGCTTTATTTATACCCACCTTCTGTTCCTTCGCGCTTGTATTAAATATCTGGGGAGCAATATCGCTTCAATTCGTGTACCTACTAGGGCTTGTGAGGATACTCAATAGTATTTTACATCCTGGGGCGTGGTGCTTCCAACTTGCAGCTTTTGTTCTCATTGACTTTCCAGCACCAAGTTTATTGACCACACTATGAGCCATGTTCAGCAAAGCAGGTTCTTGCCACCAGCCTAGATCGATTATGGAGATCTTTAGGTAATCGGGTCACACTCACACGGAAGTTGCCCGTGCTTGGCTCCGTAGCCTCGTAGGGCGTAGAGCCGCTAGGGCGTAGGGCGTTATAGCGCTATATCGAGGATAAGCCGCTGCCTTAAGGAGTAATCTATGTGGAGCTCTCTGATCCGTAGTAAGCTGGGATAGTCTCCGCTCCAGATTCACAGGTACCCTCGGCCAGGTCAAAAGAGAGAGTTCTACACTACTGCTTTAAAAACTTAGGGAATCTTGGATAGAAGGTGGTAACAAACAGCCATTCAGCCAGCCAGACCAAATCAAACCACTGAAACTGCATCTTTGATGTCCCACCTTTACAAGAATCGTTGCTAGGTCAGATTCAGTGACTCTTTACCAGAGCAGTGTCATTAGAATGTAATAGCTCATGCCTCCCCCTAATATACAAAGTATGAACGAGGATAGAGCCTGCTCCTCAGGTGGCGCGTAAAGCAAAATAAGAGAGTGAACAGTGAGTGTGAGAATGGCTGCCGCAGCCAACCTTACTTGAAGCCCGTTAGCTTGAATCCATAGTGGGTTACAAAGAACTCAGCTCACAAAGAATATCATGCTCAGATATATTGCTCTGGAAAGCAGAGACAATGATCAGGACCGCGGCAGTGTTTGAACATATCGCATAGGCTATGGTAGCATCATAGGCCAGTTAGTCCTGGTCCTCGGGATGGTGTAGGTATAGCAACAATCATACTGCGTGAGTGGATTCGGTGGGTTCGCCGCGGTGCATCCCATTCCCGGGCGCTTTTTGCGGGCTCTGAGGAGGTCATCGAGCGTGGTTTGAAGGGTAAAATAGCCTGGTAGAGTCTGGATCAGACGAAGTATAAGAACTAGGGTAGAAAAGAGGGCACCGTAGTGTTTTATTATTAAACAGCAGCCGCAGCAATCGACCTAAACAGGAAGGTAGCTCGCGTGACTCGCCTTGGCAACTCCCCACAGTGCTTGAGCTTGACACTTTTTCTCTGAACTTCACTGCTTCAGCCAAGGTACCAGATGGTCAGACTCTGCACCCCTGTCTCGGGCATGCCTAGCGCATACCCCTAGTCGCTCTCTTTGCTCGCAGGAGCGCTTCTTTCCCACAAGGTAGCCGTGCGGTCGATTGGGAAGTTCCTTACCTAGTTCTGCGCGGCGTTGCTGTCGCGATCAAGGGGCAGGGAGCTGTTGATAAGAAATCGTCTTCTGATCTCCGGTAGCCCATGGAAGCGAAGGGTCAACTATCGAGGTACACAACGCCTTCATCTTGCACGGTACAATATGCGGGGAAAGAGACTTTAGCTCGCTCTTGTGTCACGAGAACCGAGCATTGTGATGGCCTAGTCAAAGACATCGCTACTAGTGACTACCAGCTTGCATGGTTACATTGCTCTAGCTATCAAGAGCAACAGAAGAGCTTGGCATCAATGAGTTGTGCCAATGAGATGAGCTGTGCAGCTCTATGGGTATGCCTCCTAAGCGACCACATTGTACATTGGCAGAGGATCGCATGAGTCGAGGTAGACTGGGTATGCGAAGGAGCAGTATGTCCTCTAAACAGACTTTGACCTGGCCTCATTGAGAACTTACAAATAGGGCACATTTCCTAGCCTTTTGGGATTCATCACCATCATTGAAGCACTTTCATATCTGCATCTTTCCAATCTGTTGTGTCTACAATGCGCCCGTCGTCTCTCGAGGTATACTTTCTTCTCGTCAGTTCGGTCACTGCGGACTTTCTCAGTGCAAGGTCATTCGACCATGGCCAGAATATTGAACTAGGTGATTTGGCGGATGTGCATGACTTCTATGCAATCCTTGAACAATCCGCATTCCGTCTTAGCCAGAATGGCTCTTTCGTATGGGAGGATATCACCGAGTATGAGACCTTTGATGACCCAGAAGGGGATTCTGAGTTCATGAGTCACTCGACCCTGCCGGGAAGCGGTCTCGTCACCCGCGAAGATCAATGTAAGGATTCTACGGGCATAACGCGGACCATATGCGATAATGTCCCGAGCAGAATGTGGTTCTGGGTTGCTGGTAGTGCACTTCTCATCTATTATCTTCCGAGGACTATGACTAGACTTCTCAATATAGGTTCCTAGAGTCAGTCAAGTACTGTTGTGGTTTTACTGACAGCTCTTGGGAAGGATTGCGCCGCTGCGCTTGTGGCGGGTAGGAACCTGCGGAGGTTATAGAGAGATGGACCCGCTGGCGCCAATGGCCTCGCTCCACATGACGAGTTGAAGATCCGTGAAAACGCCATTGACTATCACTTCTCGCTGCCGTATCTTTTAGATAGCCAGGGCAGGCCGGAGTCGAACACCCTCCATCGTCGGTCAGACCCCAGCGAGGGTGTCGAATCCACCCTAACCTATGACTTTGTGTTCAGCGAAAATGACCAGGTCCTATGTATGGAATCTTCCCTTCTCCTCGGAAAACCTGCTAGCTGTTTGCCACCTACCATAGATTACAAAGGTACCAATGCGATATTTTCAGTTGCCGTCCCCGAAGACCAAGTGCCTGGCAATGAGACTGGGACTCTTCGAGCACGCGCACCCACCCATGATTACACAATAGTGATGTCCCTGGTCAAGCGCAGCAACGCAACACCATCGCTAAACCAAGCTGTATAGCGAGTCTGTTGAAATATCATATTGACCGCAGCTCCGAGAGGGAGCGGTTTGCCTGCCGTCCCATCGATAATAGGGGAAGCTGGCGTGCTACTATGCATTTAATGATCAATCGTGGAAAGAGAAATCTGGGGACTTATGGTACATGCTGTGACTAAACGGCTTTGGGGGCGTGATTGTATACTCGATGTATGGCTGAAGGGCTACATGTGGTTTTACGCTTCACACCATACCATGTATATTGTAGTGGTGTTTGGCTTACTGATTGTTGGATGCGCACAAGAGGGAATCATGCAAATAGACATTGATAGATTTCTTTTGTTGTTGCCAGCGCTGACACTCACTATGTAGTAGTAGATCTCCTATTAGAATTAGCTAGTTGCTCATATACCTACAGCTCCCAACACTTCTTTTCTTCTCAGCAAGACCTAAATCGAACAACCTTACTCCTGATCCCATCTCCAACGCCGCCAATAGCCTCCACTGAGACTGCATCTATATCCTTCATATCCCGGTCCAAACCAGTACCACCCCGAATCATAATCTGCGTCTCGAATCCTTCCTTCACGACATCACCCAAGACCATCATTCCCCCTTCGTCCCTGGCCTTCAAGTCCGAGCTCGTCCTTGAGCGCGAACTCAAGCTCAGGCCATAAACCCTCCACCCCTCCACATCCGTCGCCCCATTCCAGCTCACCCAAACAGTACCATTGACCTCATTGAAACCCCAGCGACAAGCAGAAACAACAGGCAGGCTCTTCGGCCTCCCAACCCACTCTGCTCTATACGCGCGGTAAGAAGTCCAGTCATACGTACTCGTCGTACTACTCTCATTCGTCTTCCCGCCAAACCAACCCCGCATCACAAGTTTCCCAGCCGCATCGTACTCTTCAATCTTCGGGACAGCGCCATGTCCGGCAAGGTAATGGCCCGTTCCATCCATGTGCAGAGACTGGTAGTTCCCCTGGGACACGGCGGAGACGGGGTCCTGCGCGTCGTAGGTGCGGGAGAGGAGGGTAGATGTTTTGCTGTGTGGGTAGAGATTGAAGACCAAGCCTGTTGTTAGACGGCGCGGGATCGTGGTGTCCGTGTTGTCGTTGTTGTGGATTGATAGGGTTATGGTTTCGTTTGGTTGTCCGATGTTCGTGTGGGAGTGGATGCGCGCGTCGTGCTGGTAGCAGAATTTTGAGCCGCGGGTTTTGGGGAGAGTGTATGTTCCTCCTTCTTGGCCCTGTGGATATTTGTTAGTCTTGCCTGGTTTTTGAAGCAGGAGAAAGAAGAGAAAGAAGGGGATCAGGAACGCACATGGAACAGCCAAACTACGTCCCCCTTCCCATTAAGCATGAAGACACTGCACATATACCTCGACGAAACGAGATAATGATCCCCGTATTTCGCAACGGAGTTCAGGTGCGGATATTCATACGGCGCAGAACGATTGCCCCCTGCACCATTAAGCGAATACTCGACATACTCCAGCGGCAGCTGGCTCTTATGCTCGACAGCACTCCACCGGAACAGAACCTCATTAGTCTCAATATCAATCTCATAGACCAGCCCATCCTGCACCCAGCCATCTTCCTTCCCACCCACAGCTCTCAAATCCGTCTGCGTGACGTTAACAGCCGTCACGAGAATCGTTCCGGCCTCTGTAATCGTGCTCTCGTGGATATCGATGTACGAGGGGTACGACTCCTTCGTTGCGGTTACGAATCTGTCCTCTTCTGAACCAGGCAACGTGACGCGATATATCTCCTCATACGACGCATTCAGGATACTGATATGCCCGTACCCAAATCCCTTGACGTTATGGCCCTGCCAGAATGTGAGCACGGACTTGCCGTGTAGCGTCTGCGGCTGGTAGGCGTATGTTTTGCCGACGGGGCCGTGCCAGAGCAGATCGCCGTTATCGGCGTAGATGGCGGGGATGCCGGAGGTGCTCGTCGAGGGGGCGAAGAACAGGAAGCCTGGATTTGTTGCACCAGTCTTCTTGATGTTCAGGACGGGCGCGCTGACATTTGTCGTGTGGAAGTTGTGGGTTAATCATGGGGTGGCGGAGATGGCTGTTGGGAGAAGGGACAGGAGGGCGAGTTTCATGGTGAGAGTGGGCTGGGAATGAAATCATTCTGGAATGTTGGGGAACGGCGGGCTTTTATGGTGTCGATAGCCTGGGGATCTGCATCTGAGGGCTCCACTGGTACGATCGAGCATGGCGATCTGCGAGATCTGCGGTTGAGAAATGTTAAGCGAGGCGCTGATCATGTAGGTATCTTGAAGTTTTTGGAAAGGCAATGATGAGATAGGATACGGTCCTGTATAGCACCCGGAAATCATGGAGTGAGGTTGAACAAGGAAGAAAGAAAGACAATCAGGCCTCACTTGTGAGAAGAATTGCTATGGCTACCACCTACTGAGTTGTTCTCCTAACAACACTCTCGCCTCAGACTGCATTTATACCTCAGTCTTTATCAACACAACCAGCCTGAGCCAAAGCTTCCTTCTTAAACTCTTCCTCTCTTCTTCCACAACCTTCCCTCTTAATCTACTCTGTCTATCCTCAGCCTGAATTATTTCGACCTTCTTGAACCAACCTGGTCCATGAACCCCCTGAACCCACGAATCTACTCAGCTACTTCTCACCAAAGACCAAACCTACCCTGCTAAGCTTCAACTAAAAGTCAAGCAAGATGCGCTGGACAGAGGAAGCCGAGAAGATAGTAAGCCTCACCCCAACTCCTAGCCCCAAGCATACCCAAGCTAACACATACAGCTCTGGCAAACGGTCTTCAGAACCCACGCCTTTACCCTTGAGCTCGAGAAGATCTCCAAAGAATGGCGTATGTACCTCCTGTTCTATTCACCATGCTACGAATACAACTAATCTAACACAACCCAGCTGGCGACGAGAGGCCCACCCCCAAAGCCCTGAAGGAGCATCTCGCCAAGTGGCGCAAAGAGCTCGGCAGCGACTGCCAGGTCAAATTCAACATCAGCAGCAAGAGCGACTGTCAAGGCGGCAGCAGTGCACCGGTCACTCCCCGCAAGAAAGTCACGCCCAAGAAGGCTGCTGGTGAGGGAGCGACGGCCACCCTGAAGAAGAGGTCAAGACAGTCAAAGCTCTCTACTCCAGTTAAAGGTGCGATCGACGATGAAGAGGAAGATAAGAAGGTGAAGATGGAGGATACTTCTGCTGGTGTTGAGGACGGCGACGCTGAGGCGGAAGCTGATGATGAAGAGAGCGATGATTTGAGACTCAAGAAGGTCAAGATGGAGATAGTCGACGAGGAGATCTGAGTGTATGCTCGTTTGCCTTCGAGGTTCGGTGCTTACGGGATGGCTTTTTCTTTTTCTTTTAGTTGAGACTTGGTGTCTCTAGGCGTTGCATATTGAGCATGCCGTTGGCTTTCACGGAGTTTTTCTTTTTTTCTGCATGATACCTAGATAGTTGGGAGCTACGACATATATCGCGATATGATGTGCGCAAATGAAAACCATCTTTGATTACTTCTCTTCGAATAATCTAGAGTGTGAGCCAACTCCTAGAGTCACTGAAGAACGAAACTACCTGTACCTCCTCAAACTTTTCAATAGCCACCTATTTCCCGAAATTTCCAAATGCAACCTCAAAGAATCAAGAACTTTTGTCTCACTGTAACTCTCAAATGTCAATCTCCCGACGCCCCATGCAAGCGAAATTCCCATCCCTTTCCTCTCGTAGAGACTCTCCATAGGGTGCGCTCCGCGTAAACAACGCCCTAGGCAACCTCATCGTCCCCGAGCCCGTCCATCTCCTGATCCTCCTCACGCTTCACAGCAACCTCAACTTCAGGTCCAAGCTCAGCTGCAGCCTCCGCCTCCGCCATAGCTTCAAGTCCACCTTCACCAGTGTCCTCCGACTTGATCTTCTTGCTCTTCGGAGCAACCGAGCCTCTAGGGTTCCGAATTGCCTTGCGCTTCTGCGAGGCCTTGGGCGAGCCATCGGTTCCAGCTCCAGCCTCGGTGTCTGCAGTTGCTTCAGCACCGTTGGCTGTAGAAGCCGCTGCGGCCGCGGCTGCGGCCCCGCGAGGTTTGCGGCCAACCTTGCGCTTCTCTTTCTGGAGCGAGACTTGGGGCGTGGTCTCGGAGTCCCCGGTGGCGTCCGCGGCTCTGTCGTTGTTTGCGCTACCGTCACCTTCAGCAGAGCCAGGACCCGTTTCGGCCTCGGCCATACGACGGAGTCTGACTATGCGGTTGACTATGGCGCCGGGGAGACAGTCTGTAAACGTAGAAATTAACATCTGTAGTAGAAATAGGCTGTGGAGGAGGCAGAGGGAAGAAACGAACCGGGGCCCATAAACTCAGCGAGCTTCTGGTTGTCGAGCTTGAGTTTTGCGTCGCGGAGTTGGTTGAGGACGCCGAGGAAGAGCTGTTTGGTTTCATAGAAAGGTTAGTGATGTTTTATGAGCTGGATTAAAGGTAGAGGGGTGCGTACCCTGGCGTCAGATTCGGCGTTCCAGTTCATGACCATTTTCGCGGTGTTGTAGCGTGGGTTTGTCAGAGAAGATATGAGAGTAGTTGGTAGTGGGTGCTCGGATATGTAGCAAGTCTTTGCGTAATGTGTGGCTAAGAGTAGACAAGAGTGTAGTTGTGGTAGGCGAATGATTTGGAGAAGAGGTGTGTTGATGATGGAAGTAAAAAGAAAAAGGAAGAAGGATAAGATCTGAGAGAGGGGGGAGCGAAAAGTAGAGAGAAAAAGGAGTGGTTTGCGCGGCAGCCCAAAAATCTGCGAGTGTGTTAAGGCAGACTGAAAGGTAAGTAAGGCTTTGTTTTAGAAGTGCGATCATAATGAGTCTACCTAGGTAGCTGTGTCATTTGCTTCAGGTTCTAGCCTGAGTCCCATCTCTCTTGCTATAAAGTACAGAAATGTAAGAAGCTTGCTAGCCAAATCTTCGGCTACAGTCCACTAAATATGTTGAACGCCTTCCTCATGCTTCGCTTGAATACCATGATACCCGAGTAGTCGGCATATGCCAGACCCGCCCATAGTAGCTAGCCAGGCTTAGATTGTGTACCGAAACGATTTCACCTCCTGTCCTGGCGCAGCATTAGCACCAATACCAGCCAGTTCCAATCCCCTCTTCTTCTCCTCCTCTTCAAGCCGACGGTTCTCGCGAACCAGAATAAAACGAAGCCAAACAGCTAAAGCCGCAGCAGTAGTAATCATCCCCGCGTTGATCCCCAGGGCTAAGCGGAAGTACGGCGAGTCCTGATTGCGGTAGGTAAACGAAGACCAAATCGAACTGGTATTGGGCACTATAGTCAAGAAACCATAGGCGGCCGCGCGCTTGGCGGGTGGTCTCGAGATTGTCGTAGCCATCCAAGCGTTCGTGGTCATGTTCATACTGTATACAGAGAGCATCAGGAAGAGGGCAACGTATCGTGCTCCAAAGGAAGACACTGGCGACATGTAGATGGCGTATCCGGCGAGAGCGAATGGCGCAGGGTAGACCATGTACCAGAAACGACGCCCCATACGGTCGCTGAAGTGGCTATGGATGCAGCAGTGGATAGCTGTAAAGAAGTACGGAGGTGCCACGAGCAGGAGGGAGATGACATGGCTGTATCCTAGTGTTTCCGTCATTGTGGGGTAGAAGGCCTGGCTGCCGATGCCGACCATAATGCACAGTTGCATGAAGCAGAGGAGATAGAGTTTCGGATCGCGTAAGGCGAGTTTGACACCATCCATGGCAGATACACCAGCTTCATCAACGTCGGCCCGTGAGGCGTCTAGTGTTATACGGCGGATAGCGACTTCTTTCATTTCTGGAGTGAGCGCAGACCAGGAATGTGGAAAATCCGGGAGGTAGGCAATAAGGACAAGCCCTCCAAATATGGAGACTAAGCGTGAGAATTAGTTAACCTTTGGCGACGTTGCATGAAAGTAGGGCTAACTAACCTGAGCCTTCTATTATGTAAAGCCAGCGCCATGCTGAAAGCCCTCTTGCACCATCAAGCCCTTCCAGAACGCCCGCGGCAATCAGAGGACCGGTAGCAGCGGCCGTGAGTCCGGCGGACAGACAGAGGGATATACGCAGGGAAAGCTCCGTTTTCTTGTACCATTTCTTGGGTCGTCAGCATGATTAATGTTTTGGGGCATAGTTGAGAACACGTACCGAGAGGTAAAATAGCATCCCAGCGTACATAGGTGCCTCTGCTATCGTCAAGTCATTGATCAGTCAGTGAAGAAGGTTGACTTACCAACAATGCCTAACAAGCTCCTGCACACCATCATTCCCGCAAAGCTGTTCACAGCAGCTGTGCATCCAGTCACAGTACCCCAAGCGAGAACTGCAAGACCCATGTGCCATGAAGGCCGGCTAAAATGGTTTAGCAGCATGTTGGATGGGACTCCAAACAACACAGATCCCACGTAGAAGATACTCAACGCGGCTTGGAATTCGGAACCGGACATGTGGAGGTCACGTTCAAGATGCTGGAGTCGAGCTGAACCATAGTTTCCCCTTTGCACAATTAGCTCCGCTGCCTAACAGAAAGCTACCAAGTCCTTACCTGTCGATAACGTTGAGAAAGAACCCCAGTGCAACCATTGGAAGGATCAAGACGTCAATCTTGCGAACAAGCTTCTTCTCGATTCTTTTCTCAGCCTCGCTCAAGGGTGCCACCGGTTGGTTCACGCTGCGAACGGTATCGTCGGTTGTCGCTTGCATAGCAGGCTTCTCATCCACTGCCTCGGCCATTGTGACTTGTAATGTTGTTCTTCGCTAGTGGTCGGACTAGTGGTGGTGAGTTGGCATGTCGATTATTGGAGGACCCGGATAAGATCTGGCTCAAGAATAGCTTTTTTGTCTGCGGCAGTGTTACACACAAGTGTTGCTTCAAAGCCTCAACAAAACGATGGACTGCTGATCTTCGGTCTTCGGCCCACTGAGGCCGGGGACGCCCTTGCTTCTCGTGCGTCATTGGTGCCAATCAACTTGCTCATGCTATGCGGGTAATCAGCGGACTGGCCGACTCGACAAGGCTCACCCTTGACTCCAGCAAATGAACATCATCTTCGGGACTGCAGGAGTCAAAATCCTTGCCTCTCCATGTTGTCTTTGGTGATCCTAAGAATCGAAGTTGCTATGCTGAGCCAGATTACTGGGCAGACCAGACCAGATTCTCGGAGTTACTCAGACTCACTGCTAATCACTGAGAAAGACCTTCCAGCCCAAGTGCTGTAACGGTGCCATCAGCAGACGATTGGATGTCTTCGAAATTGAAACCTCTCCTCAATCCTTGGCCCAGATATCGGAGTATCTTTGAGAGGCCGTGCACAGAATTGGCTTGTGGAAATCTGGAAAGTGCGTGTTGCAAAGGCTCGAATGCTCCTCCTTCAAAGCAAAAATCCAGATGTTGGCCATGGACATTCCAGCCAAAATTCCCCAGGTATATGTCGCCAGTAATGTTAATGGATGTTCACAGTTAATTGTTTTGAATCTGATTTGGCATTGTGCGATCAATGCATCACGACGTGTTTGAACTGGTGTATCCTTGGATGGCTACCCGATCAACGTTATGTGGTTTGTTTGGCAGTACCATCGCAAATTCGCCAAAGACATCAAGGCAAGTCTTTATACATCAGAGCTGGGACTCAAGAATCACTAGCTGATTAGCAGGTATCCCACAAGCAAGTTTGGCTGCACGTTTCACAACAACAAAAGCAATGGGTTCTGACAGCTGATTTGGATTTGAGCCGGAAGGTTGCTGCCCAGCATCTAGGAGTGTAAGACAAGATATGCGGGCCACGAGCCAATGGCCAAGAGATCTCCTTGGCCTTGAGGCAGACACATCGCTCGTCCTGTGCTCCGCAAGCGCTGAATTCATTGTGGTTTCGGCACGGATGAGGATGTGAGTTCGTGGTGGACAGTGCTGGAGAAGGCAGGTGCTAATAAGCGACCATCCATCAAGCACATGACCCGAAGGAATTGGGCAAAATTTCAGTATGGATTTGGTCTGGTGTGCTGCATCTTCTTCCCCCGGCCGCAGTGGTTCGCAGGCAACAAACAACAGCAAACGTGTCTTTGATACGACCCCCTCGTCTTTGGCCGATGCTAGCTGGCTCCAAGAGCTCAGGGTTAAGTTCCTGGCAGGTCTAGACCCCGAGTCTGACCCTGCTGGTCGGCTCCTTTTCTCTGACTCCTTTTCTAGGTTTTCGAATTGTCTGCTTGGACAAGGCAGTCAATATGATCGATGTACTGAGAACTCCGGCCAATCGCAACGACCCAAACCACTATCTCTCGCCAATGACAAGCTGCATCAAGGACCTCGATTTATCGCGGTCGATGATATCAACCAGCCCCACGATCTGGCACTAAACCCCAGATGGTTGTGTTTTCCCGGGGTTGCGGGCCACCGCAAGAACTCGAGATTGTCATTGGGGGAATCCAGCAGCTCTATCTTATCAGGTCCATAAGGCTCCTTGATCTGATACCTTGGCACCGTCAATATCAAAACTCCTGATAACAATTTGGTTGATCGCACGCGGCGTTCTTATCGACGGTGACCCATCCATGATACTTAACAGGTTAAACTATATGCACGGGTGGACTCTTGGCTATAAAGATAACAACTCTTCCGCATTCTTGGCTCGCAAATAGTTGCGAAAGAGGGGCGACGATTATTGAGATGGACCCGGTCGCCAGAGAACGATGGAGCCTTCGGACAAGGTTAAATTGCGGGCGTGTCCTTCTCGCGCAGGTACCGGATGAGCAAAAGTGTGCCCTTCCACCGTCACCAACCGACGACGCGGTCCGCCTCATCTACAACAGGTCGAGCCAAGTTGATAAGCATTGTCGCCATGTCCACGGTATGTGCATGCTCTCGGCAGCCAGATTAGCTAGGATAACTAGCTAATATCCCGCGATTCACCAGCCCGAGTATGATCCCTCCATCCCTGATGGCGGAGACACCACCCAACTTGATGTGAACGCGCCTTTTGTTGGATTTGAGTTCCATTCGGTTTATATCGCTGCCTGCACCTTTATCGTTTATCTCATCCTGCCGGGCATCGGGCTTCTTTACAGTGGCTTGACCAGAAGGAAGTCTGCGATGACCTTTTTGTTCCAAGCATTTTTAGTGCTGGCGGTGTAAGTCAGAGCCAAAATATCTGATAAGCAAAGATAGATGCTGATTAAATTAGTACTACGTTTCAGTGGATGTTTTGGGGTTACTCGCTTACCTACTCGAGAGATGGTGGTCCCTACATTGGGACCCTCAAGAACTTCGGGCTCATGGATGCGCTGGCCGCACCATCCCCCGGCTCTGCTGTACTCCCTGAGATTTTGTTCTGCTTATACCAACTTCTGTTCGGTTCCTGCACGGTAAGTAGTGTGCTAATCGAAATTGGAATCGTACTGATTATTCCAGGTGATGATCCTTGTCGGCGGTGCGTTTGAGCGGGGTGGTATCTTAGCTTCTCTTATTTTCGCCTTCGTTTGGGAGACCATTGTGTACTGCCCTCTCGCAAGATGGACATGGAGCAGCCATGGTTGGTTGTATAACCTCCCGTCCATCGATTTCGCTGGAGGCGGTCCCGTCCATATTGCCTCAGGCTGTGGCGCCCTGGCGTACGCAGTTGTCCTCGGAAAGCGCAAAGGATATCCGGATGCTTCCATGAAGCGTCCTCACAACACGACCTTAGTCTTCCTCGGTACCGTCCTTATCTGGACTGGCTGGCTCGGGTTCAATGTATGTCGCAAGACCTTCTCTTTCTTTGCCGTCTGAATCTAATCCGATACAGGGTGGCTCGACCCTCAATGCTAGCGTCCGCAGTTACATGGCCGTCATGAACACCAACATCGCAGGTTCCACGGGTATACTCGGCTGGGTTCTGATCGATATGATCCGCAACAAGGGCAAATTCTCTATGGTTGGAGCTTGCGAGGGCGCTATCGCTGGCCTCGTCGGTATTACGCCCTGTGCTGGGTGTGTGACAGTCTGGTTGGGTGCCCTGATTGGTTTCCTGACCGGTATTGTATGCTCGGCTTGCAAGAACCTTAACGAGTGGATCCGGGTTGACGAGGGAATGGATGTCTTTAAGCTCCACGGGGTTGGTGGTATGGTCGGCTCGTTTCTGACCGGCATTTTCGCCGATCAGTACATCTCGGCTTTGGACGGCGGAACCCTGATCCCCGGAGCCATCAATGGCGAAGGTGTTCAGGTGGGCAAGCAGCTCGCTGAGATTTGCGCTATTTCCGCCTACTCGTTCGGCGTCACCTGGGTCATTCTCATGGTCATGAAGTACATTCCATTCCTCGGGCTGCGAGCGAATGAAGATGCCGAGATGATTGGTCTGGACCGTTCATTCTTCGTGGACGAGGCGATCGGAGATTATTCCATACTGGAAGGGATCAGCAATTCGCCTCTGATGGGGGTGTCGAAAACATCGTCGAGCGAAGTGCAGCCGGCCGAGACCGAGATCAAGACGGCGTAGGTTTCATGATTTCCTGGATTGTATGTCGTACTGTTTGTGGACGAGTAGTAATTGAGAATGGTTCGGTCAATCAATAATACTGCATCCCCATGTAGCCTTCTGCAAGGACAGCTATAACCCCAGGGCCCTGAAGATCTCTGCGCATGCGTCTGGTCTGGAACACGTATTCATTTGCATTATTTGCATTAATTCCCGTCTTATCGTTAGCTTGGCAAGACATCAGGCCCACTGCCGGACTGTGCACCAATGAAATACGTTCCTTTTGCACGCCATCCCAGGAAGCTTGCGTCATCTACTCTATTAATATCGAGAGTCTGCCGTTAACAGCGAACGTCTGGAGGGAAAAGAGGGGGAATTGGGGTTATTCACCTTGGAGTTCTGAGAGGATCTTTAATTCTATCATATCTTCGAGTTTTCCCGCTCAGTGCATCTCAATTGCTCCTTGTCTAGACGTTGAAAGTGCCAGAGTTAAGACTCCGTAAACGGTTTAGCGGCTTGGTGCTGCGGGCTGTCGCGTCCACTGCAACTGTCGCCATCATCCGCTCCCGTTATCGAAACGTTCCACTGTGCCATTTTCTGCCCCAAGTCTAGCCTCACCACCTCCTCCCTTTTCTCCCTTCCCCCACCCTCATCTCCCTTTCTGTCGTTTCAGCTCTGCCGCCTTGTCCCTTATTCTTCGCCCGCGAAGCCATTCGTTTCTTCCACACCACTTCAACACCTCCGGTTCGAGTGAAACCGCCACCCTTCGACCGTTTCTAGTACACGGACCATCTGTCGTTATCAGGAACCCCGGATTCAGGGCCGCGCCCCTCCCCAAAATCGGATTTCCTAGGCCTCTTCTCGCCTTCCTGGTTGGCCTTCAGTGGTTATGCATATGACCTCAACCCTCTCCTGAGAACCACAGATTTCGCTGGGATTTCCGACCTTATGGGTAAATGTATGCTGTGCCCGTCGCGTTCCTGTCCGAGCCAGTCTGACTAGTTGTTCTTCATAGGGCACTACGGTATCGTCCTAGATGCGGGATCATCTGTGAGCTCATCATACGACCGCTTAAAGACCTACCTCTAACCGTCGCAGGGGACCCGAGTTCATGTTTATCGGTGGCTAGATAATGCGATTGCGCGCAAAGAAGCCGGAAAACATAACCTCAAGTCGCTCCCGGAAATCAAAACAAAGTCGGATTGGGTGAAGAAGATACATCCTGGTATGTCAGGGAGTGCCTTCATTGTGGCTTTGGGGATGGATTCTGACGAGTGGTAGGAGTTTCTACATTCGCCGATCGACCGGAGGAAATTGGTCCTGAGCACCTCGCCGAACTTCTCGATTTCGCCCGTGATATTGTTCCCGATGACGCGGTCAAGGAGACGCCTATTTTCTTGCTAGCCACTGCTGGGATGCGACTGGTGCCGGATGTGAAGCAGAAACTTTTGCTTGACCATGTCTGCTCCTACGCCCGCGAAAACTACGACTTCGCGCTCCCCGACTGCGACGTGCATATACAGGTTATTCCCGGCGTTACTGAAGGATTGTACGGTTGGGTCGCCACGAACTATCTGCTTGGAAGCTTCGACTTGCCAGATAACCATGATCATGGAAAAGACCACCATACCTACGGATTCCTCGACATGGGAGGAGCCTCTGCCCAGATCGCATTCGCCCCTAATGCGACCGAAAGCGAAAAGCATGCGAACGATCTGACTTTACTCCGACTGCGCAACATCGACGGGTCTACGCAGGAACATCGAGTGTTTGTAACTTCATGGTTGGAATTTGGAGTACGGGAAGCCCGCCGGCGCTACCTGAACGCTTTGGAAGCCGCGCTAGGTGCCGATGATGTCAAGGAGTTCCCCGACCCTTGCCTCCCAGCCGGACTTCGAACAACGCTTGATGGAAAGCCCGTGGAAGGAACCGATACGGCACAGTACCTTTCGGGAACCGGAAAGTTCGATGAGTGCCTGCGAGGAACATATCCGCTACTCGACAAGGACGCACCATGTGAAGACCAACCCTGCCTACTCATCGGCATTCATGTTCCAGCGATTGACTTCGACGTTAACCATTTCGTCGGCATCAGCGAGTATTGGCATACCACCCACGAAGTGTTTGAAATGGGCCATACGGATAAGGCATACGACTTCAATACCTATCAACATCGCGTCGAGGAGTTTTGCTCACAGGACTGGGAGTCTATTGAGAAAGGTATTTCCGAGCACAAGTGGGGCAAGAAACTAGATCAGGAAAAGGCATATGAGGTCTGTTTCAAGGCTTCTTGGATCATCAATGTCTTGCATGACGGGATCGGTGTCCCACGAGTTGGCTTGGAACCCATATCCACCTCCGGCGTCAACGGCACTAAAGAAGTTTTGGAACATGGCAAGCACAAGGGCTACCTAGACGCTTTCCAAGCCGTCAACAAGATTGATTCTACCGAAGTCAGCTGGACTCTGGGGAAGATGGTACTTTATGCTGCGTCGCAGGTGCCAGTCGAGTCCGCGGAAGTGCTACCCGTTGGCTTTGGTAGCAACGCTGCTGGCGTTCCTAGCGACTTCCAGTACCCTAGTGCCGAATTATTGCCGACTCTTAAGACCCTTGATGGCGAGTCATGGCAGGATGCACTTTTCGAGGGCGGCTCATCGCGCAGGATCCCAGGGATCATCCTCTTCGTTCTCATTATTTTTCTAGCCCTGTTTTTCCTATGCGGTCGCACGCGACGATTACAGGTCTACCACAAGATTAACAACCTTTTCAGCTGTGGACGCCCGGGCGGTACGCGATTGATCCAGCAAAGAAAACGCAAAGCTTCCGCCCCAATCAAGCCCTCGTTCTTTGGTCAGAGTACCCCTGCATATGAGCGTATCCTTGAAGAAGGGGCTCAGGACATCGAGCTTGCCGGTTCGGACTCCAGCCGCTCCTCATATGATTACGTATCCGACACCGATACTACAACCTTTTTGCCCCCGAAGCGGACACCGAGCTGGGGCCAAGGCAGTCCTGCACGCCTACATTTCACCCAAGATAACTCCTCCTCAGCAACCGTTGGGCTTGGTATCAGCGCCACGCCCGGAGTTTCTGCCATCGATAGAAGTGGTCTGGTAGTCCGAACGGAGAGCAGGGACCACTTGACCCCGGTTGCATTGGGTCCGACGACGAACGGGCGCCGGTCCAGAGCACCCAGTCCATCGCGGTCACATTCTCATAGGTCGCCTAGCGCGACACCACTACACGATTAATGTTAATGTTTGATATTGCATACCATCTGGCGTTCCCGGCATTGCTGATTATCTACCGTCACACAGAATGGTGTGGCCGGCGTTGATTTGTTTCATTACCCCCATGTATCTGGGCATTCATACATATCGGCGCAGACTTATCTTGTGTCTTTTGGGCATTGGAGTTGAACTACAGATTATTCAACCTCTTCAGCTTGGTTGGTGCGCGAGACTGTCTTCGCCCAGATGACCTCCATCATCCGGTGGCATATATAGCAAGAATCGAAACTTGATACTATTTCCAAATGGTGTTTCCAAATAATCGTAGGGTCCCCTCGCACACAGCCTCCCCCATAGTAAGCTGTCGGCGCAGCAACAGCGCTTGAATAGCATGTACTCGCCACGTAGTCTCTACTTTTGTCTTCGCGGAGCCCTAGTCATCTACTATAGCATCAATTTACTGGTCGTTGACACCAAAAAGGCTACTTAGGGTATACTGTCACGTGCAGCCCAGGATGACTCCGCATCTCCGCCCGGCAGAATCTTCCTAGCTCTCCAGAAATCGACGCGAAGTCCGCTCCTGCGAATCCAAACGAAACCACAATTGCGCCACATATCTGTTTCATTTGACTAGATTCTATCGCCTTTCTCCCGTTCAAATAACCCGTACATGATATCAGCATAAACCGCCACCATGCGCCTTACAGTCGAGCTGATCCAGAACTCCCTCTCCTACATCAACCCGCTCAAGGATCGCGAGCTAGATCTTCGAGGTGCGTTCCACACACAGTGCCTGAAAAGGACAGATACTACACTTTTGCATGAGCTGGATTGATATCGACTTTTGTCGTTGGAGTCGTTTAGGGCACAAGATTCCCGCCATTGAGAACTTGGGTATTGCGAAGGTATGCCGGTTCCCGTCGTCGTTTTCTATCTCCGCCCCCAGTCTCGAGCGTCCGGTGTTCGGTGTTAACATGGGTGCTGTGATAGGACCAAGATGCGATCGACTTTACAGACAACGACATCTCATCGCTCGGCAATTTCCCGTTTTTCCCGCGCCTGCGGACGCTTCTCCTCGCTAGGAACCGAATCAGGCAGATCCAGTCGAACATTGCGAACTCCGTCCCGAGCCTGTCGACGCTTGTTCTGACGGCGAACAATATTGCTGAGCTGGCGGATCTGGATCCGCTGCGGAATCTGACGAAATTGACGCATTTGACGTTGTTGGAGAACCCGGTTACAAGGAAGGAGGTGAGCGGCCACTACAATCCCTACTCGTGCCTCGCGGAGTTCTTGAGCCGGACTGACGAATGTTGAATGACAGTACTACCGCCTCTGGATAATCTGGCGCATCCCCAGTATCCGCTTCCTCGACTACCAGAAAGTAAAAGACGCCGAGCGCGAAAAGGCATCAGAGCTTTTCGGCACAGCAAAGAAGCCCTCCGCACTTGCAAGCAAGATCCTCGGCGTGAAATCGCGTACTTTTGACGTTCCCTCTGGAGGTGCGGCGGACCAAGCGCCCTCCGAGAAGGGTTTGCGTGTGAAGTTGACGGATGCCGAGAGGAAGCGGATTGAGAAGATGATTCGGGAAGCGAAGAGTCTGCAGGAGATCACGCGGTTGGAGAGGGAGCTTAATGAGGGGCGGATACCGGGGGGTGCGCTTGATGGGGCGGACGATCAGATGCAGATGTGAGGTATTTTGGAAGGGGTCGTGGGTAGACTTGATACCCTTTCTTCTAGTTGTGGTGTGAGCTTTTGCCCACGCTGGGTTTCGTATGTTGTATTATCTTGCTTCTTTATGGCGTTGAGTTATCTGGCATATCTAAGGTAGAACTTTTAAATCTGCATTCATGGTTGCGGTTCCGGCTTGTTAGTCTCTGTTCCATTTATGAGCATTGATCTCAGAACTAGGACTATTAACTTATAACCTAACCAACCTTCAGACAATGTTAATGGACATTTATAAATAAGAATGTCCTCGTGATGCTGAAATATATATATTCGCGAGGTATTCCGGACGGAGAACCAGACAACACTCGATATGCCGATGTCTAGTGCTATTACCCCAGGCTATCCTATTGCAGCGAGAGGTATCTATATCCCCTTATCCTTTTTCAATATACTGGACGACATACTTACGGCGCGGTGTAAATTGATGGCGCGTTTGAATTGTGCTGATAGGTAGATCTCAGATAAGATAAGCTCGACGTCATCTCCAAATCATCAGCGACTCTTACGGCACTTTCAACGAAGCTCCCGGGCAATCCGTCAGAAAGCCAATGAAATAAGCAAAGAAAGGTCTGTAACAACTCCAATGAGACCATATAAGAAGCTAGCTGATATATAGCCTCCAGTTAAATCTCCAGCACCGACACATCAGGCAATTATCATCGTAACCCCTCCACCCCGCACCCAACACCAGCAAAACTTCCACATTCCACAATGGCACCAGCAGCAGCCCCCTGGCGCGCCCTCTTCCTCTCCAGTCTCGAAAAAAGCAAGTCTTCCTCCCTTTCCCTCGCCTCAATCGCACACACAGCCAGCAACAAACCCGTCCCGCGCGCCCGCACCGTCGAATTTCGCGACTTCTTCCCCAAGCCCGCGTCAACACTCCATCACTCTGGCATCGACGCACTCAAAAACCAGGGTATCGGCCTAAACCCGGATGTGTACGAGAGCGATCTGTTCTCCGTGACCACTGACGCCAGAATGAAGAAGATGGGTCAGCTGACGGAGTCGGATGAGGCTGTGGAAGGCGTGTTTTGGTTTGAGGAGGTCTCGGCGCAGTGGAGGGTTCGTGGGCGGGCGCTTGCGATTGGGGATTCGGGGGATAAGGAGGATGAGAAGGTGGCGAGGGAACGGGTGCTGAAGAACCTGAGGTTTAAGAGCGATGCGGAGGGGGATGCTAAGGAGTGGGATTGGGAGAGGCAGGTTTCGACGTATTTTGCGAATCATAGTCCTGTTATGAGAGGTTTGTTTTGTTCCTGTCTGCTCGGCATTTTTGGACTGTGGATGCTGATTTTGCTCTAGGGTCGTTCAAGGGTCCGCCGCCTGGTACGCCGCGCTCTGAAGAGCCGTCTGACCCGCGCCTCAAGTTAAATCAGAAGGTTGAAGACTTGAAGGATGAGGTTGCGAGGGCGAACTTCCGCATTCTGCTTATTCTTCCCGAGGAGATAGAGAGGTTGGATTATTCGAACCCAGACGATGTGCGGAGGACGAACTGGGCGCTTGTGGATGGCGAGAAGGGTGAGTGGAAGGAGACGGAGTTATGGCCTTGATCAGATACGGGGTTAGGAACGATGTTGGATCCAGTTGCTCTTTCCTACTCTGGCGTTTATGTAGGTACCGCGGACCGCCAGCTCTACTTAATCGTACGCTCTTGCAAGTTGCGGCAACCACTCCAATCATCATTCCACTACGATATCGTCCACTATCGCCAGACAATATATCCATTATTGAAATCTTTGATTATTGATCATCCTTTTGCAAACGCCTTTTATTACTTCAACCGACAGCTAGTCTGACCGGGTCAGGCTCACGATGACCAGCGTAGCACCTGGTGCGGATGGAAGCAACGGCGGCGGCGATCCACCACGAGACAATAAGAAGAAACCCACAGAAAAGATGGACAGGGTCGAGGCCGACAACTCCGGCAATGATACACGCAAGAAGGGCAAAGGGGCATTGGCATCGATGAGCGACGCAAGCCCCAGCTCCGGGACCGGGCTCAGCAGTAGAGGACTATCCAGCAAGGGCCTAACTGGTGAGTTTTATAATTCCAACTACGAGAGCGAAGCGCAAGACGTGCAGATGGCTTACTCGGTTTCTCCAGAGCCAACAACGACTCCCGCTACTACGAATCCAGTTGTAGCGAGTCCCGGTCCATCGAGTCCTCCCCCAAGCGACATGTCCATCCCGAATCTTCTTTCTGGTAGGAACAAACTTAGATTCTGCCACCGGCTGTGGCCGAGCATGTTCTGACGATTAGGCTAATTTGGCATGTTTATAGAAGTGACAGAAACCCTGCAGAATCAGTCCCTCAGATCTACACCATCGAGTGCAGCTTCCGGCAGCGGTACGCCTAATGCTGATACCGGAAAGAGAAAGCTGGATGCTCTCGGGAATGAGCAGGTTGTTTATCATCTGGCTATCTCCGTTTTCGTTTCGTGGGCTGACTCTGGACCAGCAAGGTCTTTCTTCTGACCCCAAAGGCCAAGGGACGGATGCTCCCAGAGAAGCCCCCGCACATCGGCAACGAAGCGAGTCATCAAAGTTATCAAGTAAGGGAGACACTCCACAAGAATTTCTTAATGCGGAGCCTCATAGCATGATCATGGCTGACGAGTTACCCCTTGAATAGTGGAGCCTCCGCCCCCTCGCCGACGGAGAGGAAGAGGAAGAGGACGTCCGAAGACGAGAGGCAGGGGCAACAGAGGTGGAGAGAGCTCATCGTCACGTAAACTAAGATCTTCAGGTTCAACAGAGGAAGAGGACCCGAGTCCGGAAGACGATGACAAGAACAAGCCCCTTGGGTTTCTACCACTTGACAAGACAAACAAGATGCCGCCGAAAAGACGGGATAGCGACGAGGATGATGAGGCCGGTGCTGCAGGTCAACCCATCTCCCCCTAGGAGTTAGGCGACAGTCATCGGTGAGATTATGGCTGGTTCTGTGAAGTAGTCATCGGCAAATCTTGAGGTTGGCAAGATGCTACGAGAGTAGAGGCATACGCAGCTGTAAAGTTACCTTATATTTTAGCAGAAGAACGGGCGAATGCCTGAAGGACAATGGAACTATTCTTTACGACACCCTAAGTGGTTATATGCCTTGTAGTGCAATGCAGTGACCCCGGGCTCTGTCGGGGATATGCAGGCGCAATGTCCTGTTAGACACGGACAGCAACCAAGCCGTTACAACGACACGTCCCTAGTACCACAGGAGAATTGATAAGAAAAGCAGTCGAGAGCAGGCTCCCGGAAGCACCGCAGCCGTCTGATGACAGTCGTGCATGGAGAAACTGGGACAGACAGAGATAAGGCCGTTGCAATCGTATGCTCCGGCATATTCTCTCTCAACCATAGACCTGAAAATGAAACCAACGGGATACTCGATCAACGTCACAACCCTCCCGCCGAGCCGGAGATTGGAGAAAAGCTCCTGTCAATCAGTGGGATACGGTTTCATCGACAGAGCCGAAACAAGAAAATTGCGCCGCCACGAGTATGATCTGCCGGGCCCGCACGGCGTACGGAGGACGAACTTAGTACTACTACTCTACTCCGTACGGTAGCTCAGGCCTCCCGCGTGGCGGCGGCACATTGCGAGGGCCGAGGCACGCAATCAATGCTCCAATGATATTTTAGAGAGCAGTGGATAGTGGATAAAATAGACTACTGCCTCATCGAGCAGTAGATATTGATTTTGACTTCTGTCATCGGTGCCTCCCGCAGCCCGCGTGGATAGTGGATTGATTCAACAAACTCAGAGCCATAAGCTGGAGACCTAGATTGGCATAGGCCATGCCATGCTTCTACTGCGGAAGGCCATGACCCATCGCTACCGAGCCCTCTTCTCCAATAACAGCCCTGACTCGCGCGGATGGGATGCTAATGCTTGGCGACCGTTACGTGTCATGACCCCTTTGGGGAAGACGAGGCTGGAATGGTACCGCACTCGCCTGTCTTGCGCGGAGAGTTCCGACGATTATTGGTATCATGTCATGTCCTGTCATTGCGGTGCTGTGCTCTGACTCGTGGTGCCCGCAGCCCGAGGATTCGGGATTTAATATAGAAAACTCCTGGAAACGGTTAGCTTGTCGCGTGGTAGGGCATGCGAGCACACTAGCAGCGATGCCGATTCGAATAGATTGACGGTGATTTCATTCCGATGATGAGCAGGCTTCTAGAAGGCCAAGGGCAATTTATTGCAAGGTTATCTCTGCATTTGCCTATTTGATCTTCGGCTCGTCTGATATTGCCTCGTGGCAGAATTAGTGTTGGTGTCCGCCTCGCTCTCTAGACTCTATGGTAGACTCTAGCTTGGTGCTAGAATCGATGCGCTTGCCATGAGTATGACTGTGATGCAATGAAAGGACGGATATTGGATACAACCTTACCTTCCTTACCCCGTCGGTGGCCTCTGATTCCCCGTCGCTGATGATTTGGGTTGCGCATCGCACGGTGCATGTTGCACGATGCGCACTACCACGGTGTAATACACATACTAGGTAGGAGCGATGCACTCGTTGCAGAGCAGGTTGACGTTGACGAGGACGACGCTTGGCCAAAAGGAAGGATTCGCAAGCGAAGCGAAGAGAAGAGGGAGAGGATTGATCGCCTTCCCCGCCTTTGCTGTCCTGCCTGCCACCGCATTCCGCTATTGATGCACTCCACGAGCCGAGGATGATCCTGGGTCTGTCTCCCACGCTGAGACGTCCTACTCCCAGACCCCTAGACTAGAACAAACATTAATGCATGCAGCCAGCTCACCGCCGTTTGGGCAGGGATACTGGCAGGAAATGGATTGATGGTGAATAGTATTGTTGCGACATTACATTGATGAATTGACGTCGTAGCAGCACCAGTAGCAGTAGCACAGATATTGCACTCTGATACTGAGATGGGCTGCTAATAATCTCCTGCAGCAAAAGCAAGCAAGCAAAAAGGCCCGGCCCCCCGTTTCTGCCTGAGCGCTCAGGTTTTTCTTGATGTAATGGCCCGAATAGGAAGGAACCTAGTTACCTGTACGATAACATCCCGGTACGACTAGCAGGGGGAGCCCGGGCCCTCCCGTCCAACCGGAGGTGGAGAACAACAATGACAGCGGGCTGAATACGGTTAGCACGGTAAGATACGGTATTGGGACCCACGGGGCTGACGGGGTCTTCAGTCTTCATCTTTCCACTTTCCAGGCTGCTGGCTGCGGCATCCCTCACTCACTGAGCCGGGTTCAATTCCAAATCTCTGGCTTGGGCTTGTTTGAATCCTGTCCTTGCTTCATTTCTCCCGGCTTCTGTCGTTTCTTTTTTTCGCTTCATTTCCCTTCTCTTCTCTACTCTACTTCAACTTAACTTCAACTCAACGATCTTTCCTTATTCATCGCCGTTTCGTCTCGATTCCCGATCGACTCCCGCCTCCTGACCCATGGAACTGGCCTAGGGTGCCGCCTGTCACCAAACACCAGCTCACCACTCCTTTCCCTCCACCGCAGACGCCTCGAGCTGATGATACCACGAGCCCCCCCACGACGAAACGATTCTCACCACCCTATACACTGAGACCACCCACACAAATACCGCCGAAAAGAGTATGCCCACGCAGATGGACGCCCTGGGCGCCTTCGCCTATCTCGCCGACAACCTCCCCGCCTGGATCGCACGCCTCGCCGACCTAACCTCTCACACCTCCGCCAAACACGCCGAGTTCGTCGACGCATATGAGAAGCACTCGACCTCCTCGAAGCCCCGCCGCCGCAGGAATAGCTCTGTCTGCTCGATCCAGACGGACTCGCTTACCGGTAGCCGAAGCCGCAGTCGAAGCCGCAGCCACAGTAAGGGGGTGAAACGGCGACGGGGAAGCGACGATGGCTCGTCGGGCTCTCGCAATACGAACGAGCCGGTGATCGTCAGTACGCGACACAGCCTGATCATACGCTACGATGGATACACACAGAAGACTTTGGAAGAGATGGTGCGGAATATTGGAACCGCACGGAATAACCTAAGGAAGGGAAAGATCGCGCAGATACCGCTGAGCCTTGGGAGTGGGAGGAGGTCACCGCAGCCCCAGAGTTCTGCCCGTGCTTTGCTCCCTGCCGTCGACTCGGATATACCTGAGGGAGATCTACTGGCTAGTATAAGGGCGACTCGGAACGGAGGCCCGCCACCGCCACAGCTCGCCGCGAGACAGTCCCCGTTTGACATTGCGGATAAGAATCTGGAGCTTGCCCATAGCTTCTGCGAGACGGCGGCGTATCATTTTCTCAGATCGGGTGGTTGTGCAACGGAACTTGAGAGCGTCAAGCAGCGGTTTACGGTTCTGCTGAAGCTTGCTACGGAGGAGGTCCAGCGTCTACAAGAAGAGAAAAAGAACCTCCCCGATCAGGAGGAAAAAGCGGAACAAGTGCTTCCGCCTAAACATATTGCTACGGCTACCATCACAATCACGGAAACAACGGAAACAACGGTGTCGTTGAAGCGACCGGCCTCGAGCGAGGGGCCGATCGAGGTCGACGATGACCAGGCCTCGATGGAATCGATTGACCTGTCGGCCTTCCGAGTCGGTCGGCTTCGGCGATGACCATTTCATTTTCAACAAAATTGCATTGAGGACTACGGTCGCTCACACATCTATCATTATCATCATCTCATTGGGTTTGAGGTTTGGGTCATTGGTTCAATCGTTGCCAGTCATAGCGGGTCTTTCGTTTCTTCTCATACGAGCGTGTCCTGTCTTAGGTTAGGTTCCTGACTGAGCGTGGCGTTGGCGGAGTTTCGGCATTTTCATCTCATCTTATTACGGTCGTCGTCGCATTTACCGGTCGTATCTTTTACTAGTTGGCAGGGTATCTAGCCACACTCAGCACAGCATGATAAGAATCAGCATATCATATCACATCTAATTTACACCTATCAACATTCATTTCTCCGCTCTCCCTTACTTTCTTCATCTCTACCTAACGTTATTCAAGTCAAGTCCAGCAAAGCATATGAAATGAAATCGATACATCACCCAGGCTCGCAGCGTATCGCGTAGCCCGTCAGCCCCGTGGATCCCCCCCTGCGGCTGCCTGCAAGTCTCATTCGCCCTGCACCTTAAAGCCCGGTTATGGTCCCCGAGGACCCCGGCCTCCATTCTTTGGCGTGGGCGGGGCCGAGAGTGGGGAAGCAGACTGTGGATCCCGGCCGCTGCCTGGCGGTATTTTATTTTCTTATTCTTATTCTTGAGACGGGGACTACAGGGATTAAGTGACTGGGGTATCTGACCAGTCAAGTGTGTTGGATCTCGGGGGTGTTCGGTCGTGTTTTGGATTAGATGTGTGTCAGGTGATTTTGTTGATGCGTAGTAGTAATAGTATTGATGCTGTGAGAGGGATTTCGAACGTCTATCGTTCTTTTGTCTGCTACTCTGTAATCCTATGGTTCGGCTGGGTTGGTGGGATGAATCCGTGAATCTGTACATCGCCGAAAGAGGCAGCATACGTGTTCGAGTGCTCCAGGGTCGGCGTGGTAGCACCAAAGCCCCAGGAGTGCGGAGTAGGTCGATCCATGACGGCGGGGGTTCTTTGTACGCGCTCCTATAGCTAAGTAGGTTCTTCTCCTTCTGGCTTCGTGTAAGTACATAGCGGCCCGTGGTTACACGGGTGAAAACCCACGGGAGAGGGGACGCGGGGTTGCTGGACTTTGTTGTATACCTACACCCTCTTCTCTGTAGATATCTTTCATTCTTTGTATTGAGACGGTATCTAGGTTGGTCTAAGAGTAAGAGTGTTTTTTCCGGCTCTGTGCTACTTCTTTCTCTTTATCTTGAAGGGAGAAGGAACCGGAAAAGGAAACCGGAGATGAATCTCCAGGATCAGGGCGGCATATCCTATGGTCGTGAACCCTGCAATCTCGTAGGTCGACTACTGGAAGGAAAGAGGCTACACTAGTTCTATTCCAGAATCAAAGATTGAGGCTCCAGGGCTACGCTACGCTACATACAGTAGCTATCCCATACTTCCAATCTATATATTGTCAGCGCATTATACCGCTGGGCCATAAAAGCCAATTGGCTATGAAGCCTGTCCTTATATACCAACACACCCCCTAGAAGATCGGCTTATATAGTACTGTTTTTACCCTTGGGTTAAGGTGGATTACCCTCTTCTTTGGGGTTTACACTAGTCCTTTTCTTTTGGATCTAGATACGGGGGTTTTATGGTTTTGGACAGGGGAGTATCGATCGGAGGCTCTAACCTATTATGCATCTATTTGCATGCAAATGGGCTTAGGGATACTGGAGACTATTCCGGGCTCATAACCTGTCAGCGCATTATACCGCTGGGCCTTAAAAACCAATTGGCTATGAACCCTGTCCTTATATACCAACATATATGAGGGGCAAATACGGAGTAGATCAACATAATCATAAAATCGACAATGCGCATTGTGCGAAGCTTGGGCCACATGAACCAAGGATACTCCGTACACAGACAGAGAGCATAGACTCCCTGACTCAGTAGGTATGCCCGGACCAGGCCGTTGCTCCACGGGGTAAGTCTCCTCACGATATAGTCCAGAATTGTTTGCTAAACATGTTAAGCCCGCCCCTAGTGAGGCTTTACCGGTACCACACTAATGCCGATATTCCTAAATCCAACTACCCATGTACACCGGCCTGGAGTGAGGAATATGGTCGAGACTCATGGATGTTTCCTGTCCTGGTATCCACGGGACGGACCGTTGCCGCACAGGCCAGCTAGTATGACAGGTTGGCCGTTGAGCTTAACGGCCGGGATGACTAGGCAGTTCTCGTCTACGGATGAGGTCAGCGGGCACCTACTATACACTTTCGGCATATTTTGGGTAAAGAAAAGATATTCGCGACCATAATGCCGATAGATAGGTATGGTACCTTGTTGGTTGCGGGGTATAGTGATTTCGAGGAAATTTGGAGGAAGCTGCTGGACTCAAGTGCTAAATACTGCCAATCGACCTGGATTTGGCTGTAGCACGATCTCGAGGAATTGAAATCGTTTCTATAATGGAAGAGAATATTGCTGGCGAGATCGCCATCTCCAGTATAAGGTAATTCAAGTGTTATTCTACCATTTAGTTCCCCCACAGTTCATCGGATTCTAATCAGCACGATTGAATGCCGAACAACCCCATTTGACTTGATGACCGGGAGATCTCGTGCCTCCGGAGATCCTAGGGATCTAAACCAATATCATGATGTACACTGCCATCATAATCGTATGATCAGGTACCAGCGCTTAGCAAAGGATCCCATCGAGTCATCGACAATGCCGTTCCTTGTTTTCCCGACATTTTGTATGCGGCTCCCGGCAGCGACAGGAATCCTGGAACCTCATCACATTAGAGCGCATAAGTAAACTGATATTGTTCGCTGCTTGGGCGATTATTAGGCGCCCATATGCCTCAGGCCACGCGCTGTCGTGGCGTGACTTCAAGTATAAACCTCGCTACTCCTACAACTCTCAGTCCCGGGTGTTCGCCTACTCCATTTTTATATTATCTCAAACTACACCACGCGAAAGTGGATCGAAACCATTCTATCCATACTTACTATATTTTCAACTAGAATCCAATCATTATAGAGGCTTATTCACACCGACACGTTGTAGCCCCCAATCTGGATAGCGCAGCCGCAGTGCAACGCCCAGCCTCCTCCATTTCGACCCGTTGGTCGATCTCATGACGTCCGCGGGCACGTCCGTGTCCCCGTGTCCCCGTGTCAGTGCCACAAATGTCCAATTTCTGGAACAGACAGTTGAACGGCACGGTCTCTGTCAATTTCAAGTACAACATGCCGAAGCCGATCTTGCAAAAAAGCAAAAGCGAGCCGATACCCGTTGATGCCGATAGGATTGAGCCTGAACCCGGGGACTTGGAGATTGAAGATGCTGCAGCAGAGGCCGCGACCCCGCCAATCATCCTCGTCGAACCGCATGATCAGCCTGAGTCTGAGAGCAGCGCGACTCCGAATAGCTCCCTTGCGCCTAGGAATTCGGCTGTTATAGTGAGTTTGCGCTTCTGAAATAGAGGGGTTAAACCTGATTTGTTGGCCAGAAACCATCACCCGAACTAATTCTCAAGAACAACCTGTTACACAAATTCGCAGCCTCAACACCGCCCGCAAAAGAAGCAAAGGAGAAACTGCTTGTCGCCGCGGAGACTCTGATCGCCAATGGCGCGAGTCTGGACTGCACCGACGACAGCGGGCGGACGCCCCTCCACCGCGCCTGCGCCAGCGGAACAAGAGACATGATCGCGCTCTTGCTTCGTCATGGTCCGAAGTTGAAACGAGCACAAGATAACCAGGGGAATACTCCGTTGCATGTCATCAGTGGAGAGAGAAAGGGGTCTGGACTGGACCTTGCGCTCGCTGTTTGTCTGCTTGTTGATGCGAAGGTGGACGTCAACAGTGTGAATGAGGATGGAGTGACGGCCTTGCACCTTATTGCTGAGCGAGCGGAGGAGGACTGGACGGGGGTCGTGGAGTTCCTCATACAGAAGGGGGCGGAGGTCGGGTTAAGAGATAAATCGGGGAAGACGGCACTCCATAAAGCGGTTGTTGCCGGGTCCGCTGATCTAGTCGAGTTGCTGATCCAGAATGGTGCAAGCGTTGATGATGCCGATGACCTCGGGCACTCGGCGCTGCATTTATGTGTTGTTAGTGAGAGTCTAGAGGCCATGGAAGTCCTACTGCGGTATGACGCAGACGTGAATTTGCGGGATGGACGCGGTCATACAGTACTCCATCTAGCTGCCCAGTACGGATGGGTCGATGCTGTTGACCCGCTGCTGGAAAACGGTGCGGACACCACCATCACGGATGAAGATGGCTTGACGCCGATGCAGGTGGCCAAGGAGGAAGGAGCGGACGGGGTGGCGGAATTGCTTCGCCTGCGGGATGGGACGTCGAGCAAGGGGAGTTCGAAGCCGCCGTCTGTACACTATGTGCGACCGGCTGACGGTGAACATGAATTAATCCCCCAGCACACAGCGGAGGACAGCACAAAGCCTCCTTCTGTGCATTATGTCCGGCCGGCTGATGGTGAACATGAATTGGCCCAGCACACAACAGAAGATAAGGGCAAAGGCCGAGACGAGGAGGATAATGCCAGCAAGTGGTCGCAAGATGAGAGGATAGACGACAAAAGAGAGGATAAGAGAGAAAAGGTAAACGGCAAGAGCAAGGCCGACGGGAAGGACAGCGAAAGCGACTGGTCGGAGGATGACATGGAAGACAGGGCAAGAGGAAGGAGGAAGGAGAGATTTGAAGAGAGACTACATGACTCAAAAGACAGCACAGATGAAGAAGACAAGGACAACAAGATGGAAGACTCAACAGAAACACCAAATAACGAGACGACCGAAACGACTAACGACACAATTTCTAACGATGAAACGAAGGAAACATCTCACGAAAATATGATAGGAAGGATAACGACAGGAAACGAACTAACCCTTAGGGACGAAATGACTATGGAAGGGACAACCAATGGAGTTAACGATGATCTTGAGCAGGAGATCTCTGTTCAAGCTCACCACAACCTCTGGGCCGGGGTGCAGCGTGACAACGGCGACGGCTTCATCCTTGCCAGCTACGATAACCACGATATTAGCTTTGACGCAAAGATGGAGTCCATCCGGCCAATTTTCCATGAGGGCAAAGACATGCACGAGATACAGATCAAGCTCAACTTTATGAGGCCGTACTCCATGGACCACCGCATACGGTATGCACGAGTGGACGTCAATTTAGGGGCCAGTGGTGGAGACGCTCCCAACATCCGCGCGATCATGCCCCAGGCAGACCGGATGGAGGTTTCAGAGCAGGAAATCACGTCCGGCAAGACATTCACCGTTGGCGCATCCGGCAACGGCGGACCATCCAACGTCAACATCAGCATGGAGGGCTCGAAGAGCAAGAAGTCCACATTCAAAGGCGTCCGGATCATCCACGGGGCGATCCGAGACCAAATGCACGCTTGCTGGAGACTGTACGAAGAACCCGGGAGTCGAAGCGGACTCCCGGAGATTGTCCGACTGCTCTTGCTTGTCCACTGCGAGGCCGAGTTCAACGTCCGACTTGACCTCTCCGTCAAAGCATGCCATTTCCTCACTTTCGGTATCCCCCGAACATTGACAGCACCTAAGGGGTTATCTTATACCGTCCCCAAATTGAACGTCATTACTGCGTACGAGCACAGCTCCCGACTCCGCCAGATGCTCGATGTCGCTGACCGCGCGGCGACTACGATTGAGGAAACCCACAGACTCGAAGAACTGTTCGCCCGTGCCATGCGAGTACACAAAAAACGTCATTTGATCATGAATGCTAGTAGAGATGACGACCATGTCACGGAGTGGAATGCGATACTCGACGACGCCAGGACCAGCGACTTCACGACACTGCGGTATAAACTGCTCGAGATGGAGGAGGCGGACAGAGCGAAGTTGGAACAAGAGAGAAGGGAAAGGAGAGAGGCCGAACTTAGACAGGAACTGGAGCAACTGAAGAATATCAGGAGAGACATCGAGGAAGAACGATACCGAGAACGGCCTGGCAGACCGGCCAGCTGGACAGAGCCCATAAGAGACCGAGAACGAGACAGGAGGGAAGAGGAAAGATTCCTACGCGAGGAACCAATCAGCTGGACAGAGCCCATGAGAGAACGAACTCGAGAAAGGGACAGAACGTACTGGCCTGGCCACAACGCTTACCAGAGTGACTCGGGCTCACCTCCTCCACCCGCGAGGCCCCGCGCTGCTAGGCCGAGGCCCTCCACTGCTGTCTATTACGATGAACTTCCAGAGGCGTATATGCGTCGTCACCGGAGGGCTGTAACGCGGGACTTTGGGTACTATGATGACCGTAACTCACTACGGGGGCGCGACCATGTTCCTGCCACCCGCAATCCCTTGGAGAACTTCACTGCGGTTGGCCCGGGATATCATGTTTCGCGGTTGGCTTAGGTACGGTCATTTGATGATACATAGTTTGTTCCTGGGATATGGTTGGCTTTTTCTAATAGCATCATAGTATATTCTACTGCATCGTATATATAGTTTGCAACACCAAAGATAGCCCATAAAGCTGGGCACACAAATAGAATTATCTTTACACAACCTACACAATAGCCCTAGGTGCTTAACGCCGAATGCCGTCTCATCGCCGACGGCCGATCTCGTCTCCAACAATGCAATTCCGAAGATATTGACGCCATCCAGCTTCCCCAATTGCACCATATCAAGCCTATATCACTCTTTTACTGATTGATAAAACACCCCTCCCGCCTGAACCCCAATTGAGGATCTCTTATTCTTATTTCTGGCCTGCACCCCTCATCAACAACAACAATATCTAAATATATCCATCCTAGATCCCCCAGTTGCTACCAAGAAATGGCCCACCTCCAATCCCGCCAGCACATCTCCCCGGACTCCGGCTTCCCAGTTACACTACACCCCAATTTCAACCCCAAGATCACCTCTCATGTCCCTCCGGAACCCGTCCGAGAGGAAATAATCCCACCCCCCGACCGCGCATCTTTCGCAGACCCCGAGAAAAAGGCTTTATTCTCTACGGGTGCGAAACGCATTGATCTCACCGAGAGTATTGGGACTGTCCTCGAAGGGATTCAGATTAGCCAGCTTGACGTGAAGCAATTGGATGAACTTGCGGCCCTTGTCACGCAACGGGGCGTCGTGTTCTTTCGCGAGCAGGATCTTGATACGCAGGGGCAGGTTAGGGTTTTTGAACATTTTGGTATGTTTCCTTAGGTAGTTTCTGGGATTGAGTTGAAGAGTTGCACAAAGGAGCCGAAGACTGATATGTTCTGCATGCAGGGATCTTGGACAGACACCCGGCGCAGAAGGTATTATTTAGTCCCTGCGGACATTGCAGCTGATTTGCCTGTTGGAGAGATGCTGAGGGAGTGCGGTTTAGGACCAGAAGGTAAGTCAAGTCTTTTGACTCTGTTCATAGCCCTTGAAGCAGAAACTGACAGTTTGATAGTTCGTTAACATCCACGGGAGCCGCGAAGATCATCGTGAGATCTTGAAGTATACGCCCTGGGTACGTCCATGTCTAGCCCTGGTTTTACCTATTCCCGACATAGAGTCATTTTTCTGACGAGCTATAGCCAAGCGGTGACTTCCATGCCGATACCTCCTTCGAGATTAACCGTATGTCGTGCCCCATCCTAGAGCATCGGATATGACGATGGTTTGAGCTGATGACTCTTCACCAGCACCCTCCTACTCCCTCCTTCGGATGGAAGAGCATCCCGAGGTCGGAGGCGATACGGCTTGGGTATGTTCCTTCCTAGCCTTAGAACAAAGGGTAATTTATAAAGCGGAGTTGACGTGTCCAGGTCTCGCAATACGGCCTCTACGACGCCCTAAGCAACGCATACAAGAAGTTCCTGGATGGGTTGCACGCGGTGCATACGTCGAGGCTACAATGTACGCATCGCCCCCTCAGGCCACCTCTATCAAACCCAAGCTGGCTAACGGACATGGTCTGCTATAGACGACACAATCCTCGACCTCTGGGGCACAGGCCCAAACCGCCCGCCCATCGACACGCACCACCCCGCCGTGCGAACACACCCAGTGACAGGACTAAAAGCACTGAATGTGAACCCGGGGTTTGTGACGGGGTTCGCGGAGCTGAAGAAGGTTGAATCTGGTGCGTCCGTCCTCTTTGCGTTTGTTCCCGGTGTAGGGTAAGGTAGGGTAGTTGGTGCTAATGTTTTGGTGGCGACAGACAAAGTCCTCGACTTCCTGGCGTACCACATCCATTCTGCGGACGACCACTATGTCCGTTGGAAGTGGGCGGTTGGGAGTGTGGTTATGTGGGATAATCGGTGCGTTCTTCCCACATATCTCTGAGGTACCCGTTCAGTGAAACCTAAGAACGATGCTGATCGCTATAGGTGCACCCTCCACCGCGTCATTCCTGGGACGTATGAGGGAATCAGGAGGGGAATCCGGACGACTGTCTTTGGTGAGAAGCGTAAGTCACTCAGAAACATTTGATAGAGGCTTGTTGATTGCTAATGGGCGATAGCGTACTTCGACCCAGCCAGCGAGAGCCGCAATGAGCGGAGGGAAAGGCTGAAGAGGGAGCAGGAGAACGGGACAAACGGGAATGATAATGCAGAGGTGAATACTCCTGCGTAGATAGTGGGCTTTGAACTGCCAATGGATGTTTCTGGCTGCTTTCTATGGTATGAACAGCGATCAGAGTGAATATGTATTAATGAAGTCTGGTATTTTGACTTAAATGGGGTGAATATACATCTATGGTTAGCAATAAAAGCCATCCTCTGGTGAGAGAACTTTTTGTCTTTTTAAGCTTTGAATGCTGCAAAGACGCAATCCCTTCTGTCTACTTAGTATTGCCCTTGCGGTCTCCAACGTGGCTTCTGACTACCAGTATAGTCGTGGATATTAGCCGGTAATTTGCGCGCGGGAGGCTCACCCGAATGGCGGAGTTATTTTGAGCCTCAAAGAGTCAGCCCGTGGGACAGTGAATGCCGTGTAACATACAAACCTATACCAATCTGCCCAGGTGAATGACGTACAATCCCGGATGAGACCACCTAGGTAAATTAGGCACCTCCAGGCTCCGGACTTTTCTTCCGACAGAGGTCACATGCAGCTGATACTTTCTCCTGCCCAGATAATAAACTCTTCCTTACCACTCACCATCACCTCCCACCATCACGACTTCAGCAAAATGTCCCAGCTCAGCAAACCCATCTACAAACCGCTAGAATTCATCTCCTACGACGAAGACCAAGACTACCTCGTCGCCGACAAGCCAGACGCAGAGCCCACCAGCCGCTCCTCAACATTCATCTACTACAACCACAACAACTCCACACCCTGCCCACGCACCTCAAGGTGGTGGGTGAAAGTCACCTTCCGCGGCTATGTGTACCACCAGAAAGTTCCCATCTACCAGCGGCGGCGGGACCTGGAGAGGTTCGTGCAGTCGATCGACTTCCGCTCGGTTCCGTTCCTGGATGATACCGTTACGGAAGTCATTCTCGAAAGCCTGGCAAAGACCGAGGGGAAGAGGAATCGGCATCACCGCGGTGCGGTGCTGAGGCTGCGCGCAATTGATGGCCTTGATTCTAGTAGTCCGTTTGCACTGGATGCTGCGTCGCTGCGGTATACGACGCGCGAAGACCCGGGCAGGGTGATCTATCCATCTATTGACGAGTTTCCTTCTTTCGAACCCATCAGGGACGAAGACCTAGTTGACCGCACGAAAATCAATGACCACGTCTTCCAAGTCCGTCATGTCATCAGCAACAAATCATACATCCTCAAGACCATCAACCGCCCGTTCTACGAAACAACCGACACAGAAACCGTCCGCAACGAACTCCGCAACCTCGAGCTCTTCCGCGCCGTCCCGAACATCGTGCAAGCCGCTGGCGTCGCCGTATCGCAGAACCCATATCTGACATCGAGCATTGCAGAACCACTTGGTACCAGCACACTAGACATTATCACCGGAATCCTGCTGGAGTTCTATCCCGGCCCCTCACTGCGAACCCTCAACCAGCAGGAAGACCCACTAACCAAATACCCCTGGGCGCAGTGGTCTAGGCAGCTCGCAACGGCCCTAAACCACATCCACACCGCACGAAAGGCACACATGAACATCCACCCGTCGAATGTTCTTCTCGACGGCGATGGAAGTCCAGTATTGATTCATATGAGCGGCACCGGCGGGTTCATACCGGGTTGGACGGCGCCCGAGCTGAGGGGTAACATTGGCGAGGATAAGAAAATCTGGTTCGAGACGAAGAGGCTGAATGATGCGTGGGCGCTGGGCAAGCTTTTTCTGGCCATCACGGCGTTTGTGGATTACTCTGAGGTTGAGACTGTGGTTAGTCATGTTGGGAGGGAGCTTATGCTGGGGAACAGGATGAGGATGAGGATACCGGATGCTATTAAGATGCTTGCGGATGGGGGGATATGGACGCAGTGAGCTTGAGTGTTTTGAGTGGGTGGGACGTGTCATACTGTCTGTTCATATTTGGAATAGACTGTTCATTTATGCAGGGTGGAATGGTTTCTGCGCTTCTTTCTACCCTACATAGGTAGGGGCTTCAAGTGGGATGCAGCAATATCTTGTAGCACCGTTTCAACCATCATATTCGCTCGGAGCTAGGGCTATAAAGTTGCGGCTCGCAGCCTTCCGCTCGGTCATCCATGGAACCAGTTCACGGGTAAATTGAAATTGAAAATGACGGCATCGGACCGAGCGATCTTGCCGTGCCGGGACAGGATATACCTCTGCTAGTGGGATTGGCCTTACCTATATGGTACAAAGTAGTCTTTAGTAACAATAAGGGTGTTATAATTATAAAAGAAATTGCATGTGACCCTAAGCTATAAAACTAGTTATACTATTCATTACTATTATGTCTTTACCAATGCCACTGCCAAGCAAGAGCAGGAGATATTCCAAACTATATCAAGTTAGTGGAAACGCTGGCAGAGGATCCAAAGTTCAAAGAACATAGAGGCAGGGGAAAAATGGTGAAATATCGACGATGAATGTCTGGTAAGTGGTGACACTGTAAAAGCGACTGCTTGTAGTTTGTAGTGCCGCGCCTGCGGTCCTGATTGAGGAGGCGACTCGGTATCAGGCTCGCCCAATATCCGGTGTCAATTGACTGCCCTATGGGGTGAGCAAAGGGAAGAGCACTCCAGCTAAGGGTTCTCGCGGGATTTCATAAAGACTTTTAGAGGTATAGTCTACCTACCTAGGTATATTGTCGCTGCGTCCTTTTGAGGCCTGCTCTACCTACATCATGGTTCCAGATTAAATTTTCTTCTTAGGTATTCTAGACAGATATCAAGCCTAGGCTTGGTTTTTCCGGTGATATATATCTGCATCAAATGATTCCATATATAGACGGGTAAAGATTATGATATATGGTAGAGATGGCATTACGGCACGGTATGGTACCACGGTTCTTCTCGACTCTCCTCCTCCACTATCCTGACTCATTCCCATAGAGCCTGGAACTAATGCTTTAAGCAAGGTTGTAGTAGATCTCAATATACTCGATTTCAAGGTACGCCGCCGCGCCAACGGCCATGTCGCCGGTCCAGAGGGGGCCACCGTTACCCCACTAGGTACACAGGAATATTAGCAAGAAACTCTCAAAGGCAACTCCCTAGGTCGGCGCAAACAGCCCAGCGTAAAACGGAGTCGGCAAACATACCATATTCAAAATAATCGTACTCGGCTCCCGCGGAATCCCATACGTCTTCGTGTGAGCCAACTCCCCATCCAGATACCAAGAACTGAGGTCGGGCGTCCAGTCCAGCCGATGCGTATGCCACTCGTCCCATTGCGCGCCATTCAGCATCGTCGCCGCAACACTCGCACCGGGGATCTCATTGTCGTTCTCGTCGAGACCCGGCTGGTTCGTGTACCGGATTGTAGTCTTGGGGTCCTGCGTCAACACTTCAATGTCCGACTCGTTTTCGCCGTTGAAGTAGGTGAATACGCCGGCGCAGGCGCCTGCGTCCCCGCGCACCCGGAACCGCACGTTTATGCTCGCGTGCAGGATGTTGGTTAGTTTTGTGTCGATTTCGCCGCTGGACACGAAGTTCGAGCTGCGGGTTGCGCGGAGGATTAGGTGCGTTAGGCCGGATGAGGTATCGCGCTCTAGGGGGCTATTAGTTACGAAGCTAGGTAGGGTGAGTAGGTAGGGATAAGGGGTAATACGGAGATACACGTTGCCGTTGCTGTATTGCTTCCGGTAGGGGGCGTTGGGGCCGACGTGGGATCCCCAGGTCTGGATGCCCCAGTCGTTCGTAAAGGCGGCATCGGTCAGATAGCCCTCCTGCACGGTGGCGGCTGAGTTCTCTGCGTCGGTGTTGATCCTCGCGGGCTCGGTTGTGGGGGCATCGAGGTTGCGGAAGTCGTGGAACATGTAGTAGTTGTAGACATACTGGCTGTGGGCCGGGGTAGCCGCGAGGGCCAGAAGGACAGAGGCCTTCAGGAGGGAGAGCATGATAGTGGCTTGCGTGGGAGGATCTAATCCGGGAGCTGAGGGCTAACGGAGCTGGGGCACCTATTTATGTCTTTCTGATGGGGTTGATTAAATCCCGCGAGTCAGCGTGACCAAGGGTCTGGTCCTGGTTGTGTTCGTGCACTAAATTAGCTCAAAACCCTAGCAGGTGGGTCGGATTGTCGAGTTTAAGTATTGTTGTCGCCTATTCTACACCATGTTTCAGGTTTGAAAATAGTCTTTCGTATTTGGACGACCTGGAACCATAGCCACAAGGATGATCTAATTTCAGTTCTCGCAATGAGACCATTCGCAGCAATGAATTAAGCGCTTAGGTTCAGCCTGAAGGGTCCAAGGCGCTAGCACAAACAGCCCCCAAAAAGCCCAGCCCTAAGAGTTAGCGCCAGCAGCCCCTGCGCCGGTGCTCTCCGGTGACTGGATGCTGCGGTTCGTCAGGCTGTTGGTGCCTTGGAAGACGAGTCATGGTGTGTACACAGGTCACGCCACCTTGAAAACATGGCCGCATGACACATCCCCTTTACATGACTGCCAAGGTCATTAATTAGCAATAACATGACACGCGAACTTCTTTTTTATAAAACTAATTTTTAAAACATAATTTCACTTTTATTTCTAAAAGTATATAAGACTATAAGTGCTTTATAACCAGTTTTTAATTACTTAATATCTTACTATAAGTACTTAAAGTAACTGTCAGATAAAGCCTGCCAATCTGTCTTAAACCAGTGGGATTTAAGGATATTCTGTGCGCAAGAGTAGAAGGTACAAGTCTTAAGGTTAAAGAGCTTTATATAAAAGACTAAATAAAAACTAAAAGGTAGGGTAGCTTAGTTTCTAAAAATAATAAATAGTAACTAAAACTATTTAACACTATAAAAACAGTCCCTTAAATACATGGTTTTTATTAAATTATTTATTTAATATTTTAGACTAGCAATATAATATTTTAAATTAATAATTTAATAATATTATATTACTAATATAACCATAGTCCTTTCCTAGACTAGTATAACCCAGGTATTAGTAAAAAATATTAAGATTCCCTGTAATTTTTAGTTTTTAAGTAAAGGTTTTACCTTTTAGGTAACTTAATAAGTATACCTTTTTTTAAGGTTTTGCATACTTCCCGGAGTTAATTATTTAAAGGCCAGATAAATAATCTCTAAGGTAAAATACGTTTTTTTTATTTTTTATAATTAGGGTGTTAAAATCCTAGTAATATCCTAATTTCTTAAGGTGCCTTGCTAACAGGATATTTATTTAAAATCTAGGGATATATATAATATTCCCTAAAGTAAATATTATTAATTTGCCTTTTAAAGTTTTTAAATAAAGCATTATAAATTTAAAGCCTTAAATAATATAGTTAAAATTACCTGCGCGGATATTGCCTCCGTGTTAATAATTAAGTATGGTAAAATACTTAATATTATTATAAATATAAATAAAGGCGCCTGTGTTAAATATAAAGGTTTTAAAAAGTGCTAAAGATTATGTATTATAAGTATTAAAAATAAATACGCTAACATAATATATTATAAATTATATATAATATTTTTCTTTTTTAATAATTACTTAAATAATTAGTAAAGGCCTTTAAGGCTTTATATTCCTTTATTTTTTTTATTACCTTATTATTATTTGCCTTAATCTCTTGGAGTTTTTTTTATATTTATTTATTTTTTAAGTGTTTTACTAACCTTTTTCTCTGCAAAATTATTAAATCTATACCAGTTAGGCCTGCAAGAATGCATGAAATAAAAGTAGTATTTTACTTCGCGCTTGCAGTTACACAGGCAGGTAACTTTCTCTGCAGATGGCTTTAATTTAAATATTTTATTAAACTTTTTACTAAGTATAGTAAAGGCTATATAGCCCGCAAAGGACTTAACAAAGCTATTAGTTATAAAGAGATATTAATAATATTTAAAAATAAGTTTTAGGTAATTTACTATATCTATATTTTCCTAATTTAGTTAATTTATATTTTACTTAGCATAGCTTAAAGAGTATTTATTAATTACTTTTAAAAAAAGATATTAGTAATATGGTTGCTAGATTTAGGTTGCTTAAAATATAATATTTTTTAATAAGTATTCTTATAATTTTAAAGCTATTATAAGATCTTTTCTTGCTTAATTAGGGCTATTAACACCGTGATATACTTATTAAATATTTTTAATTTATATTTAATAGTTATTAGCTTAAATTACTATTTTAACTTACTAAAACCCTTTATAGTAAGCTTATTTTTAATAAGTTATTAAATTAAAAAAGTAATTAACCTTTAAATTACTTTATTTATATCCTAGATTTTAAAATTAATAAACTTAGCATAATTTTAGCACCTATTATATATCTTAAAGGCTTTTTTATTATATTTTCTGCTAGAAAATCTAGATATTTAGGGACTTTAAGCTATTTATTAACTTTAATTTTAGGATTTAAGTAATTATATATACCTGTAACTTTTATAAAATAAAAAATATAACTATACCAGGCCTGCTAGTTATTCCTAAACTTAAGAATAATTATTATGCTTAAGGCAGTGCTGGTAAAGCTTATAATAGTATCTTATATTATATATAATATTATAATTTAATTAATATTTAACTTCTAGTTTACAGGAGTTACTCCGTTCCGGAAGGCCTTTATATAATAAAAGGGCATGTATATTAGGGATGGGAATAACTTTACAAGGTTTAAAAAAATAAGAATTTAATATAAGCTAGCTATTAGATTAAACTCTAGGCTTATAACTATAATGCCTTTAAACTATACTATCTAGAAATACTAATTAAATACTAGGTATTATATAAAAAATAAAGAGCGTGCTAAATTCTTCTAATTCTAGGAATTCTTAAGGGTTTTTATATGCAAATGTGGAAGTTCTGCAAGGAGTTTGTATAGCCGAATCCTCCATTCACCCTTCGGGAGAATGGCTATATTCAAATTCGTCTGGCTCACGAATTCGGTAGTTGGACGCCTTGAATTACTAAGAATTCTCCACCTCAGCTGACATTATGGCTCCTGGCTTGGCATCACGTGCAGGGGGTAATACTCACCTGAGCCCAAAAAACGCTCAGGTGAGCTATACTCACCCAGATTATGGGTCATATGAGCCCCAAGCCTCTTACTAATCATTATCATGATGCGCGACCGAAAATTCAAGGCCTGGTCACCTGCAACCACAGTCATGGTCGAGCTGCAGAAGTGTCACCACTCACCACCCGCTGCCGAACTCTCGTCGAAGAAAATCTCACCATTATTTCTTGCCATGCCTCCATGTTATTAACTTGTTCTAATCCTTCACCATCGTTGCCACTAACTTGATATAGTCTAGGTATATTCTTGCTTGGCAGCGACAGACCAGCCACGGAAAACAAACAACACGACTGATTTTATGGCTTAGGGTTACACTTGAATCCAACTCTGGAAGCACAGGCTCCGTTAGTGACTACAGACTATTTTGCACCATGAGCCCGAGCTCGAACCCACTAGGTAGCAGAGGTAAATTCTGGCCCGGCACGGCGGGATGGCGCGATCTGATTGTGATTACTGGTTAGGGCCGTCATCGACAATTTACTCCCGAGCTGGTTCTATGGATGACAGGGCGGAAGGCTGCGAGCCGCAACTCTATCCATGCCAGGCCAATGCCCCGATCTCCAGGCCAATAAGGTACTTGGTAACGGGAAAGCTGCAGATATCTGAGAGATAGCAAAAGAATCTCATTCAAGCTACTTAGGCTAATAAACTACTTTACCCCGCCCCCAGTGATCGAATCCAAGGTACCTAAGAAAACCCTAAATCAGGGCATCAGAAGCGCAGTCCCTGATGTCATCAAGTCATTATCGACATCCCACCCTCAAGGATCGTCAGAAAAGTTTCTTCCCCAGATCTCCCCTCCTCCTAATCCTCAACCTAACCCCCTGATCCGTAAAACAATTCTCATTGACATGCATAGTCCGCGGCCTTCCACGCCTCTTCTGGTCATCCCCAAACTCAAACTCGAAATCATACAGCAACCTTGCCACAATCAGCTTGATCTCCGCGACGGCAAACTGCCGCCCCGCACAGGCTTGATTCCCGTATCCGAAGGTGAGATTGCCCGGTGCCGTCATGCCGGCCTTGTGCTTGTCGCGCTGGGAGGGGTGCGAAAGGCGTTTGCGGTAGCTCCGCATGGGGTCGAAGGTTGCTGCATCGGGAACTGTGCATGCGTCCATGGCGGCCTCGTAGTTTGCGAAGGCCAGCCGTGTGCCTTGTGGGATAAACGTGCTGTCCTGGAGGGTTATATCTGTGTAGGCGAGTCGTTGGGGGTTGACTTCGGGCACATTGTTAGCTTCTCGTTTCCTTCTACACTAAGAAGGGAACACACGGATAATAACAGGACTATGCCTCTGGCTCTCGACAAAGAAACTATCCAGCTTGTTCAACCGGACACACCACTCTCTCGCACTGACAGGCGGATCCTCCTGCCCAGGCGGTCCGCCCAACTCTGCAGCGACGTCCAGAACTTCCGCCCTCAATTCAACAAACCACTCTGGGTACGTGCAGAGGTCAAACAGTATATTGGAAATGGTCGAGGCCGTGGTATGGATACTCGCCAGCGTCAAGACACACTGCCGAGCGGCCATCTCGCGTACCTCGACCTCGGCAGGCGTGCCGTTGTCCAGCATCCAGTTCAGCAGCGTATCCTGGTCTTCTTCTTCATCGACGTATTCTCCGCGCCTTCGCTTTTCTTGTGCAGCGCGGTGCCGCGCCATGAGCTCGCCGACAATGCGCCGGCCTGTTTCCAATTGGCGCAGGGTGCGGTAGCGCGCGGGAATCAGGCGGGCCACGACGCCGTACAGCCACGGCGGGAACATCTTGATGGTGAAGGCGGTTGTGAAGAGGTCGACGGAGAAGTCGACGGAGATGCGCAGCCACTCGGGGTCGCGGCAGGTCGGGGACCCCATGAAGACCTTTGCGGTCATGCGGGCGACAAGCTTGCGGAGGTGGTGCTCGATGGGAATGGGGGTCCAATCTAGACACAAAGGAATGTAGTCAACAAATGGATAGAGTTTCTTTAATAGTGAGGGTTGTACGGACCATCAGTATGCGGCAGATCGCGCTCCCACCCGTACACCATTTCCTCCTTGGCCTTGTCGACGTAGGGATATAGGTTCGGGGTGAGCTTCTTCTTGAGCACGTCGATGTGCAGGTTGGAGTGGTAGAGGAACTGCATCGAGGTGTACTCGGGGGCGAGGTTCTATTGTGATGATGATCAACATACAAGATCCAAAGAAGGGAAGAAATAGTAGCCTCAAGCTCACCCCAGTATGAGCTCCCTTGCTACTGAGCTTGGATTGAGCAATCAGGCGGATCTCGTCGAGATATCGCATCGGCAGGACCAGGAAATCCACGTCCCACCGCCGGACAACGAACGGGTGGTCTTTCATCTATCCCAGTTCATATACGTCAGACTTTGGAGGGTATAAAGTGTTTTATCTGGGGTTTCTTACTGTGGTGTACGCATTGTGGACGATATCCTGTGCGCCCAGGATAAACCGAGCCTTCAGGAGGAAAGTCGGCTCGAAAAAGAAGCGATAGCCAAATACGAGCGGCAGTAAAGGGTTTCTCTTGCGACGGGAGAAGGAGTATGAAGTCAAAATGAAGAGACCGAGGAGGATGAGGATGAGGATGCATGATTGTGGGAGGGTTAGGGTACGTAGGACCGGATTATCAGAGTCAAGGAGGGAAAGTAGATGCGGAGAACGGAAGGAGAGGACACTATCAACGTTGAAATTCATTATGTTAAGAACTCTGGGAGGTGGAAAGACTTAGGCAGCAGAAGGGAAAGCTGAAGGAAGGAAAGGACGGCTGGAAAACTGTTATAAGCAACTGGAGCAAGCTCTCACCACAGGGTACCTGGACGTATATTTTCTTCATCCCTACCATACTATATGTAACACGATACTAGTATTTGTATTACGTTTCATGCACTTGCTTGGTGCCCGTGTCACCTGTAGAATTGACAGGAAAATTGCAACGAAAAACGAATTGGGAAGCGTGAGGCTCTTGCAGTCAAGCCCTCTCTTCCCCTCCTCCGACCCCCTCCGTGCCTTCTTCACCTCCATTCTCTATTTTCCCAACACCTTGGCTTACGCTAATTACTATCCAAATAGTATCATGATACGCAGGCCAGTCAGAACCGAGAGTTATCGTGGCTGGCAGTACAAGCAGAGATACGAATCAAACATAATCCACCAAGGCTTCCTGTTTCTTCAGACCATTATGTATAACCAAGATCTAGATCCATGTATTACGTATGGTAAGCTTCCAATAACGCCAGGAATAGCGATGCCGATACCCACATGCCTATATATACTGCATTCCCGCTTTCAATGAACAGAAACAACCTCAAATGTTGTCGACGTCTGAATTCCCTCCCCCATCCCTAATCCCGTCGGCCGCAACGGTCTCATGTCGACCTCAACATCAGACTCCATTATTCCGGGACTCCCCTTCTTAGAGTACATGCGGCACGGATTGAGGGTGCGAGACCGTCCAGGTTGCGGCGACGACGCCGACGACGTATAACTATACCGGCCCCCAACTCCAGCCCCAAGTCCTGTAGTTCGCGCTGAAGAGGACCTCGACGCAGACGAGCACAACCGCGAGTGGCCCGGGATCACGATCTTACTCCAGAACTGCTTCATGGCTGGGGCGCAGCCGATCATGATGGCGATTGTGCCTTCGATGACGCTGCCCTAGTCACTTCTTGGACTTTGAAACGGGGGATAGACAAGACTCGATAGAAGGTATGGTGAACTTACGCGCAGAGCATCGTCGCCAGGGTATCCGAGACCATCCCCTTGTACGCGCGCCACTTGAAGTACAGCGAAGCGATGGATGCCGCGATCCCACTGCCACCACAAACCAATTGTCATAAAAACCAGCCAGAGAGTGCCGCAGGGAGAAAATGGACATACAGAACCCCCGAAAAGAACACCGCCCCCACAACGACCTTCTTCGCACGCGGCATCTGCAGACTCCTCACAATCGGCATCGGCAAGCCAAAAATAACCACGTCCTGGGCGAGCGCCACAAACGCCGACATGGCACCGGTAAGCGTCGTGCCGGCCGTACACCTTTGCAACGCCGCCACGGTCTCCGCAGGCCCGGGACATTTGATGAACGTCGGCGCCATGAAGCAGGTGTATGCGAGGCCCGAGAAGACGATGCACGCGTAGCAGGTGTAAGTTAGCCAAGCGTGGACGCGGAAGAGCTGGATGTAGACGAGCAGGATGGGGACTTTTGTGGTGAAGAGCTCGAGGGCGACGATGATGGTTATTACGATGGCCATGCGGTTGAGCCAGGGGAGAGAGTTGGGGTTGGAGGGGTTGATGAATTCTGGATATATATATTGTCAGTCTCTATCAGGATGGGTACGTTCGATAGAGGGTTTCCTTGGGGGCAGATAGATGTACTCTGGATGATAACATGGTTCATTGCAAAGGCTATCGTCACAAACGCCCATCCGAGGATCGAGAGGTCTAGTCTGGTCATTAGCATCTTGCTCCTTCTCTGCTCATCTCTTGCCTCGCTTTGAAGGGCAAGAACATACAATCCGCAACAAGAAACCTCCTATACACCCTAAAGTTCATCCAGCAGCGCAGACCCACGAAGCCCGCGCAGAGGACTATCAGAGGTATCCCGGCCGCCAGGTAGGCGTCGAGCGACAGGGTACTTCCGGACGACATACGGAGACCGCAGGGTAGGGTCAGAACTGGTGAGAGGCTGATAGGAGATAGCGAAGGTCATGTAGGGTAAGTAAATTCTCCGCTGGGTTGCTGAAGCGCTGACAGGGAACCTTAAGGGCGGCGGATATACCATTCCTGGCAGCGTTCGGTGTAAGTGTGGCCTAGTATAGTTTGGCCCGAATTGCACGGACCAGAGTATTGCAGGGCGTTATGGGAGGATGGAAGATCGTCCGGGCATACCCTAGTTCGATGATGTGTTGGAAAGCAGTTCTGCTCTCAAGACATGCATCTGTGATTGGAGACGCGAGGACGGCGACAGGCCACTCGGAATTTATGCTATCGGAGCCTTGATCCCTCCCCAAGGTGCAGATTCTCTCTTGCAAGGGGGGTAAGGAGGGGACATTTGGCAAACATATTGTCAATGCAGCTAGGCTTACGCAGTATTTTTGAAGACAACCTATGCATCCGCATAAAGTGAGCGAGGGTTGCATAAAGTCAATTGGTCGATGAACGCATTAGCACAGAGTAGAGCCTCGAACTATACCTAGCGTACGGTAGGTAAGTGGCACAGAAAAAGCAAAAGATTCTTCACACTGCTACCCAAGGAACGCCCCCTCCTTCCCCGCTCACTAGGGTAACTTTGAGAGGAACCTCAAGAGTAAGCAGAGCAGGAATCTAGACATTGTTGTGAAGAAGGAACCCGCCATTCTGCAGGTTCTGGAAAACGCCCTCGGGGTCATACGTGGCCGCTGCCTCCCGCATGCGCTGCACATTCTCAGCCCCATAGCTGCCCAGCGTCTTCTGCGAGGCGGTCGCAAAGCTCATGCACTTGTAGTCCAGGAGTACGCCCTTGGCCGAGGCCAGGAAATGCACGGTTTTGGCCATGGTGGCCACGGCTTTTTGCGCCGCCGCATCCGCTGCCGCATTGTCACTGTCGCTGCCGTCCTTGGGCGTGGTCCACTCGCAGGTGAATACCCACCCTGTCGGTGCGTAGATATCAAATTAGCTCAACTGCGTCTTTGCGTATTGTGTAAATACAAAGTAGAGGGGGTAGTGGTAAACTTACAAGTCTGCGGGACGCTCGCAAGCCCCATGATATTCTCTCCGCGGTCTTTGCCCGCGTGAACACCGGCCTTTCCAAATGGCTGGATGGTGTAGTGCAGGACGGCATCTGGAGGAAGGGTTTTGCAGACCTCAACCCAGACCTTGTTCACTTCTTCGTAGAGATCATGCGAAATCCGTGTGGTAGCTGTGCAGATGCACCGCCTGTATCGCGCAAATGTTAGTGACACCACTCTATTTTCTCAGGGTAACTCACTTCTGCGGCGTCTGCGCATGGCCCATCACTTTTGCCAGGGATAAGAGCGTGCCGTTCGTAGTCGGGGTCACCGTTGACACCAGCTTGAGGTTGTGGAAGGGCGCGAAGGCCTTGGGCGGCTCGGCCGGGTGATCGCCGTACAGCAAGCCCACCGCGACATAGCCATTATTGAAGTTGGTGAAGAGTCCAATCTTGGGATCAGACTCCATCGCCTCCTGGACGTCCATGGTGGCCTGGTTGATTGCCGAGTGGTCCTCCAGGTTGTAGAGGTTGATGGTGTATTGGACTTTAATGAGAGGGTGGGTTTCCAGGTCGAAGCGCGTCACAATGCCTGGATCAACATCATGTTAGAGGCATTTTTGGTGGCCAGAAGACAAGGACATACCAAAGTTGGAGCCACCCCCCTTCAGGGCACGGTAAAGGGCGGGATTCTCGTTCGCGTTCGCATTGATGAGTTTGCCATCGGCGAGCAGGACCTGGAAAACTCAGTAAGCTAGAAATCCCTATCATCATGATAGTTTTGTACTGACCTCAAAATTCTTCACCCCGTCACTCCCAAGTCCGTACAGATTAGGCAAGGCCCCCATACCCCCTAAAACCATAGTCAGTGACCTATCTTCACCCCTTGTCACGCAGAACGTTGGAAACACAAACCTCCTAAAAGAAACCCTCCCAATCCCACCTGCTGATCTCTCCCACCAATAGCCGACAGCCCCTGCTCCTCCAGCCAAGCATACACCTCGCCCCATGTATTCCCCGCCCCGACGCGCGCAATGGCACTGCTAACGCCATCAGTTGCCGGGATCAGCTCCCTAGACTTGAACTGCCCAATGTCCAGGACAAGGGCTTCCTCGCCAGCGCTGCTAAATCCGGCGTTCGGGTTGTGGCCCGTGGTGCGCACGGCGAACTTGGTGTTGGTGTTGCGGATAATCGCCAGCGCTGAGGTCAGTTCCTCCACGGTGTTGAGGTAGATGTACCCGGCTGCGGCGGTCCAACAGGTCTGCGACCAGGCAGTGGTCACGGCGGCTTGATAGGCGTTGGCGGGTGAGGATTCAGATTCATCGGTCTTGGTTTTGTTTTCGTCGGTGGATGGAAGGGTCACCACTTTTTCCGGATTACTGGCAAAGAGAGCTCTTAGCTGGTCGAGAGCGACGGATGCCATAGTTGTCAGCTTCTCTAGAGGGATATGAAAGATGGCGACGATGAGTTGGTTGATGGTTTTGTTGTTGGTGTCGGTGTTGGTGAGGCTGAAGGTGAAGGATAAAGAAGGTGCGGGCGGAGACCGGGCAGAAACAGAAACAATGCAAGTTTGCTCTCCTCTTTATCTTTCACGACTTTTCTCTCTGTCTCTGTTTCTTTTCTCCCCATACCACAAATACAAATACAGGTAATGTTGATACCCGCCCCTGGATGTTACCTACCTACCTACCTGGGTATGCCCACCAAGTCCACTTCCCTTGCCGATCACCAGACTCCAGAAAACTGCACAAAGAAAAGCAAAGCAAACACAAAGACCAAAGAGCAACGACCTACGCTCGGGTCCGCCGGAGCAGGCATGGCCGAACAGATCACCAGCGTTGGTGCAACCTCAGCCTCCACTTTCTTTCATCCTTGGGCACCTTCGCAATGTTCAGCCTCAGCCTTCCATTGTGGTCTCGGCCACATCGCCTTGCCCCCCGGCCTCAGCCGCTTAGTCACTGCTACTCGTGTCGATTAAATAATGCCTCTTAGCTGGCTCCACGACATTCTTGTACGACCGACCCCCCGGAACTGGTCAAGGGGCATCCCAGGCATGAGTCCGTGATAGTCGGAGATCCAGAATCCGAGACACTCGTGGAACACTGCAAGCGGGGTATTTTCCTAAGCACAGAACAGCAGCTGTGATGCTCTACATGTATTGCAGGGGGCAATTTGCTGATGGCTGTGCGGCTCTGCATGGCTTGTGCTACTATTCTCCTTCTGCTTTACCCCGCCTAGGATCGACGATACTGGCTGGCTATCTAAGATACGGCTACGTTACAAGCACAATTGACGAGATTGCGGCGTGGCCTGCGCTGTTTCTACCATCTTTTACTTAGCTCATTCCTTGAGATCCAAAACGCTAATGGAGGATTGATGGGATTGTTTAGCGGCTCCAGCTCACGGCTTGATGCAATCCTTCCGTGATCCATGACCGTCAGCCTGGCCGAGTGATACTGGGAAAGTCGCAGCTGTTTTGACAGGTGTAGGGTAGTACCGCGTGGGAAGTTCGCATCTCACAGCCTCGAACTTCCTCGAAAGACTATAATCGTCCATTGGGACGTCACGGCAACTGGCAACGTGGGGCTAGAACCCCTCGTCCTACCTAGGTAGGTAGGGTACCCTAATATCTCGCGGAAGAAAGCATCGTCTGCACGTTCTTGGGCGAACCATACCATATCTGCAAACACCCAGCCGTGAAAAGCCGTATCTCTTCTCGCCGGGTTGTCTTTACCGGGATCATCTTGCCCCTCTGACGCATTTTTTATAGCGCACACCCAGGGCCCTAACTTTGACTACCTCCGCTATTGGTCTGCGCAACGAGTTCCGTTCTAGAATACTCAATTTCGCCATGAACTCCTGTAATACACTTAGGCGAGCCAAGGATCCTCGTGACGTTGGGCGCCCTTTCGATTCTGTTGCCGATGTCGGAGTTTTGGTATACTCGCTCGAGGATGAGCACATCGTGGCTGGATTGCTTACGTTGGGCTCAATGCTGCTGTGGGACCGGTAATTCCAGCGCGTACTAAGATGGCCACCAAGGGCTCTGTGCTTTGAGGAGTAAAATGCCCTGGTACTACGTGCTTCAAGATCTCTATCTGAAAAGGGACAGGATGGGCCCAGGGTGGCAGGGTGAGCCTGTGTTCATGTCGTCTTGTTTTCTTATATATAATATTCTATTTCTAACCCATGTCATCGAGAGTGTGCATAATCAGTGTCGGGGTAGACGCGGCAGCCGGGGAGCGAGCAACGGTAGATATGGTGAACCCCATAGATCCGAGAATAGTACGATACTCTGTTACATCAAGGTTTACGAGGCTCGCTAGACTCTATGGTAGAGGCTTTCATCCACGTCATTGGGATACAACGACCAGGTGGAGTTGCGGCCTGGCTCCATCGGCCCGGGAAGATGGGCGGCAGATGCTAGCCCTAAGTACACTACGAAGCAGGAGCTTTATTCTGAGAAAGAAGGAAAGATGAATGGATCCTCAGTGATCCGAATCCAACTTGATAGTATATGGATACTCAATACAACATACTTTGGCCTGAAGATGAATCCGGTGGGTACCCAGCCGAGTAGACTGAACAGGGGATGACCCGACAAAGTAATATCACATAGATTAGGGACAGAAGAGATAAGGATCAATAGCAATATGGTAGAGTGAGGGCATGATTGGGGCGAGTCATGGCTTGGCGACGAGGCGCGCTAGCTCCCAAGGAAACCTCTCTCAGCCTCCTCGCATCGGCTAGTTGAGCCAGGAATAGATGAATCCCCTCATTGCCCCCAGACAATAGTCTCAGTAATATGGCTGAGGTCCGGAACGGTGGACGCGATTCCAGCGGCATCCGCGGGGCCTTTAACAACAGCCTTAGTCTCCTCATCAGACCAGCAGGACCCACTCTCAACAGTCTCACAAAAGGGGAAGAGAGTCTTGGTAGGCATGTAGCAGAACAGCTTCTCCTCGTAGGAAAAAAAGCTTTGCCCAGCGGCGCTCTTGGCCTGGTCGCAGAGCTCGCTGGCCATGTGCTTGGCGAAGTGACTCTTAATGATGCGGGGGTCATTCTCGAACCGCTTCGGGAGGCGGCGCTTCTGAGTGGAACCAGTGTGAGCACGTTTCACCTATGAGTCTAGTTCTGGGTCGATGGGCTCAGAGGCGAGGGCAACGGATGAGTTGTCGTCGCTGAAGGCGGCGGTCTGGGGCCAATACCAGATGGTGCTTGGATCCTCGGTGTCGTAGTATTCGACCGGGGGTTTCTCTTGACAGTAGTAGTCGAGGTTCTCCATGTTGGCTTCGTCGCCGTCGAACTCGGGCCAGTGGACCTGAAAGGCTGTGATGGGGATGTCTCCGTCTGCGTCAAGCCAGGCGCATTTGACGTCGTCGACGGTGTCGAGACCGGGGACCGCCTGGCCAGCATAATACCTGTTTGCTGTTTAAAATAAGTCCAGCGAGTCAAGGCCTCACTCGACATACCAGTAACCATTGTTGTAGTCAGTATACGCGTCACAGGAGTACGCCCAGTTTCCAGGGTGGAACCCGTACTTTCTCTGTCCACCGGCCCAGGCCAGGCCAGCCCAAGCTATACATATAGCATCGTTGTTGGCCGTAAAAAGGGTGTAGGTCGGCGCCTCTTGGGTGTCGATGTCTGTGGTACAGATTGTGTACCCCTCGTCGCAGCTTCCGGGGTCGTAAGTCCCGGCGAGGAACTCGGCGGTTTCGTCGAAGAGACGGATGTCCGGCAAATCTCCGCCTGCATTGGAGAGGTCGCCGTTGGCACCGTCGTTGGCAATGACATACTCAATCTTGGCCTGCTCTGGGTGCTCAGGCATGTTGCTGTCGATAAAGGAGACAGTGGTGATGAGGGTCCCAATGACAGATATGATGAGTGAGGCGGCCATGATGAGTGAGCACAATACTGCAGGGACGGTGGGAAATCTGTGAACGATGGAGAACTGCTTTTGCTTGACTGTGGGAGTCTGCGAGTTTGAACATGTCTTCGAGGAGGTGCGATGGACGGCTATTTATGTTCTGCGATGGGATGAAGGAGTCAGCTCGACGTCCATAGTGGTGGAAATTTGCCTTCCTGCTCACCCTCATCAGCATTAGCTCGTGGAAAATGTCATGACTCGTGAAATACGCCATGATACTCGCTGAGGCTCCTCCTATACAAAGTCTGGCCACAATGGATAGAACCCAGGAACCCCAACTCTGTCGAGCGTGGACAATGAAAGCGTTCAGATATCCAACAATGTCCTTATAGCTTCTTGGCCGAGCAGAAGTTGATGAATGCCATGGTTGATGGGGCTGTGATATATGTAGGCGGCCTTGCATAATCCTGTTTATACCTCCAAGCCCCTGCAGCTATACGAGAAACATAGAGGATCCGGCGGTAGCCGAGAGAAACCATACGATCCTTGTGGAGTAGAGCGAGATGAGGTGTCTCCTTGAAAGGGTCCATGTGGCGCTATCCCGACACTAATTGGCGGGTGGCGGATCTAACCCTGCATGGCGTTACATCGGAAGGTTGCCGGACCCCAGTAGGTTCGTGCAAGGACAAGCAAGTTGTCTGAGCCATAACTTGGAAGTCGACCTTGGCATGACATCCCCAAGTCGGACCCTGAGCGATGGATCTCTTTTTTGACATCAGCCAAGTCACGATACTTTTGGCGGCCATCGTGTCAAGGGGCTATGCACGAGCAATTGGTCCGCGACCACATAACCGAGCTGCGCGATGTGAGTGACGAGGATGCGTTGAGAGATATTTAAGACTGCTGCGCGATTCCTGCTTGCGCGTGAGCAGATACAATCTGGATCAACATCTTGTTTTCAAATTACTTCAATTCCCATCACCATGCAAACCCTTCAACAATTCCTGGCTGTCTCATTGATCGGATTTGTAGCCGCACAGGACCAGATTGCATTTCCCAACTCCCAGAACCCCGTCGTCGAGGTCTCCTCCTGCCAAGCTCTTTCCTGCGAACCTCCAAATGGGAGCATCTGCGCCCTCGGTGAAACATTATGGCCAGAAGTCGGCGTGGGCATGGCTGCGAACGCTGTGAACACGTCTGCCGGAAACCTCTCCCTTACACTGATTAACAGGTACGGTGCAAACGGTTTCACCGGGTTCATCTATAAGGGCTATAAGTACTCGGACCAGTCGCTCTTCGTTGGAGTCGACCCTGGGCTTCAGGAAGAGGACTATCCGACTAGCTGCGCGCTCATGATACAGTATCAGGGTCAGACATTTCCGTTGCAATGGAGTTCAACTAAGAATAAAGCGAAGACTAAAGATTCGAACTCCAACTCTAATGCCAGGGACAAAAGCTTCCAGAACACGACATCCTGCACCGGTGTCCTGGACGTCTCGTGCCAGTCGGCTATCATCGAGATCATCCGAAACTTCAGGGATGATTTGAACAACACATTGAACAGCACCTCTGAGCCTGATTCTAGCGACCGATGCTCTCGTCTCACACAACACGTCAATAACCAACTCCGCGGTAACGAATACACCTGCGGCCAAAGCTCGTGGATTGCCAATCTCATGAACGTCACCGGCGGGTCCCTGCCCGACGGGAACGCCAACACTGCGAGCGACGAAAGACTAGGAAGCGACCAATGTCGTCCAGTCCAGCCGCAGAGTGACTGGAATCTGTACAGAATGGCGGATATGCGCCTTTTCTACTTCGTGAACACGCCCGATGACGAGAGCACAACCGAGTTTTACAGTCCCATCTTTGGCGGCCGCGGGGGCTTTACCCCTGTAATGACCATTCTATACCCAGACGACGGACGAAACGAGAAGGAAAATAGCACCAACGCTGATCCGGAAGTGCAATTCACTTGTATGAAGACATTCCAGCGTGACGGAGAGCCGCGCCAGGAGCCTTTTGGAAGCGGCGCTTATGCTGGGCCAAGGAGCGCATCTCTGTCGTTCTCGTTGACTCTTATCGCCCTTGTTTCCGTCGCTCTCGGTTTGTAGGTATCTGCAAACTATCTAGTATCTTTTGGGTCACTTTGGCCCGATGCAACTGTTCTCTTTCGAGGCAAAAAAGGCCTATTAGATCGGTTGGGTAGAGCCGATATCTTATGTAGATGGGCTTCAAGGCTGCGCGGTCTCATGGCGTTAGCGTTGATGTCCTCCTTGATAAGTAACATATTTTCTTATTGCTGTCCGACAGTAGACAATAAGTCCTGGGCAGGTAGTTAGTCGCTATGCAGCCATTCAGACAGTTCAAGTACATACGAGCGTTTTCTGCATCTCTTTGCTCTGTCCGCTCCAGCCAACCTCGGCGAGTTTCAGTTTCCGTAGTTGCTTATCCCGAACGTACTAGCCACTGAATTTAGCATTGATGATAAAGACGAGCTAAGGCCATTTGTCGTACCTCAATGCTATCTTTCACGATATACCGCGTCACATAGACAGTCTTCCGCTGCCTCAGTCGAAGCACGCAACCTATAGCCTGCTCCTCGATGGACAGGTTCCATTGCGGCTCAATGATGTGTACTCGGTCTGCAATTGTTAGGTTTAGCCTGCTTGCTGCGTTAGCAACCCGTAAGCGAAAAGAATAGCTAAGAGCAATACCCAACAGCGCCGGTGCCTAGAGTCATCAGCAGCACATTGTTCTGGGCCTTCTCGAAAGACGCAATGATCTTATCTCGCTGTCTGGACAGCACGGAGCCATTAATCTGCAAGACTGGAATACCCCGACTCTCAAGAAGGCACGCCACAATGTGTAGCGTTCTCGTCCAAGACGAAAAAACGATGCTGCTTGGTTAGCGTGGTATGTACACGGTTGATTTAGCTTATCGCTCACATTCTTTCGGTCTGGCGCTGCGTTGATATGTCATTAATCAAGCAGGAAAGCTTTGATGAGTGGCCGAGGCTGGCGATGTCTGCGGCGGATCGTGTAAATCGGTCTCGCGGGTTTGCTTTCGCCTTTGTACCGCTTTTCCCGCATATCGGACATTGCTGTTTCCTGGACCGCTTAGGGGGGGGATTCTTGGTAGCAGGTGTTGCTCGAGTCTCATTATATTGGCCGAAGCAATCGACGCATAGTAGGTGATGACATTGAGTAAAAACACCATAGTCCTGATGGGTGGGATCGTCGATGGACAGAATATCGCAGGAGCACATTGCACATTTCGCCTCGTCGGATTGCTGTAATAGCGCAAGCCTGTCCTCTTGGGAACTAGCATCGTCTTGCAAGGCTTCTTAGGCGCAATGAAACGTGCCAAGGGCGCAAAGAAGCCTCAGTTTGAGAATCATTTTAAAGACCGCGCGACGTGCATCAGCTGCTCTGCCTTCCGACACAGCAGTTTCAACAGTCACATTGACTTCTTCAACAAGGCGAGAGTGCTCGGACTTTTCATCCAGGGATAGTTCGAGTACTTGCATGGTTATCTTGGGCTCTGGGAGTTGCAGCAATTCCTTGGTGCGTCGTAGACAAATTGACCGTAGCAGGACTTTGAGGTTGGTATAGCCGATTGCCTGGCCCTTTTCGACCGGCGTCGTAATGTGCTGCCGGAAGCTGGCATTGGTATCGAGCTGCGAGATTCGCAAGAATCGTACCAAGCTGCCAAGGTCTTACAAAGAGTTTTGAATGGGGGTGCCAGTGAGACACCATCTCAGCTGGGCGGGCAACGTGGCAACTCCTCTAAACTGGGCTAAGCTCGGATTCCGGATATTATGAGCTGAGATGTGTAAATAGTTAGCTTATAGTAGCGCGACTGACAACCATCCAGTGAACGGTACCTTCGTCAAGCACTATGCGAAACCACTGGACAGCATGAAGACGACTGGCGCCGGCCCGAAATTCAGCAGAGACAGTGGCGTAAGTTGAGATCACGATTTCATATCCCGCGAAATTATCACTACTCTGTGTTCGGTTTAATACATGGTATTTTAAAGTCTGTATGGAGTGCGCAGCAAGGTGGCTGCGATGTTATCAGCGCTGCAAATACAGAACCAGAATAGGACGCGCACCTCTTGATCTCCCGCTTCCTTTAATTAATGATAGCTAACGAACGGGGAATGAGCATCAGAGGGGCCTTGCGAACTGGAAATACTGCGAGCACCCTGTTTCAATACTTACTTTCTGATGGTACGATAACGAGCGTCGCCCCAACCTTTGACAGTCCAGTAGACAGCTCCGAGCTTGACCATGTCAGGGAACGCGGCCAGCGCGGACTGCTGTCAGCCAATAGATCTGCCTTACTAACACGATGTGACGGGCTGTCACGTCAGGAACCGGAGCCATGGATTATCCGCACTAATTATAGTAATATAGTAGTATTAATATAATAACTTCTTGGCTATTATATTAAACAAAGCAAAGTAATATAATAAATTTAACTAGATATACTTATTAAAGCGGAATGCTATAATTAATTTATTAAATAATATATATTTAAAGGGACTGTCTTTACAGTATTAAATAGTTTTAATTATTATTTATTATCTTTAAAAACCAAGCTATCCTACCTTTTAATTTTTATTTAGTTTTTTATATAAGCTTTTTAACCTTAAGACTTGTACCTTTTACTCTTGCGCATAAAATATCCTTAAATCCCACTGGTTTAAAACAAATTAGCAGGCTTTATCTAATAATAACAAACCCTTAGCATAAAAGATTTAAAAATATTACTATTATTATGGGCACTTAAACTCCTTAGGCATGGCAGGCTACTATAGCCCGCCCTACCCCTACTTAGGAGCTTAAGCATATAAAAAAAGTAATTACTATAATAGCTAATAAGATCTATATATTAAAAAGTTTTAAAGAACTTAAAGTTAACCAGGTAAAGCCCTTTAAAAATAAGAAATTATCCCTACAGAGTTATTTAATATTAATAAATATGCATATTTATATTAACAATCTTAGTAAAGCTAATAAATATAATAAAGTTATATTTACAGGCATGTACCTTAAGGGACCTGCATTTAACTAGTTTAAACCATACATGCATGACTTTTAGGAGCAGGTTGCAAAAAACAAAAAGCTAATAACTAAAAAGATTTTTAGGGATTATAAAAAGTTTAAAGCCTAAATTTTTAAGATATTTAATAACTTAAACCTTAAATAAACCGCCTAAGGTAAGATAAACATATTATACCAAGGTAAATAACTTATTAGTAAGTATACTGTGAAGTTTTACTAAATTACCTTAAACTTAACCTGGAATAAGTTAACCCTTATATTAAAATATTATAGGGGACTTAAAAGCAAGACTAATGATTAATTAACTATGCTTAATAATTTACTAAATACTCTTAATAAACTTATTAAAGCAGCGTCACGAATAAAAATATAATAGGATAAATATTAATATAAGGAATAGTAAAATAATATATATAAAATAGGATAAAATAAATAAAACCTATAATATAATAAAAATAAAAATATAAAAATAAATACTGCTATTACCACTGGAGAACAGAAGGATGGCAAGACAAGAAAGTAATTTTAAGGAAAATACTTTAAATATTAAAAAACCAGGTATATTAAGAAATATTGTTAAGTAAAGCGCCAAAATTATAAACCGGCCACCTATAATTTATAAATATACATTACCTATGTAATAACCAAACCCAACTTCCTAAATATCACTGAGGAAGATATCCTTAAAAATATTATGAAATAATAAAAGAATTAGTACAATTTATAAATAAATTAATTAAATAAATTAGCTAAGTATAAAAAAAGGTCCAGCAGAATATAAAAGACCTTAAGAAGATTAATAAAAAAAATACTTAAAAGTATTAATAATAATATATAAAAACTTAAGATTAAAAAAAATAAAAAAGTTAATATTATTATTAATAATATGTTAGAAAAACAAGCAGGATGCTGCACGGGTCTTAAAGAAAGGCTAAGTATAATATTAAGTAAATATAAATTACTTAAGGATAAGCCTCTTGGAAAACAAAAAGAAGATTACTTGCAAGTAAGTAATAAAATCCCTTTAAATTTAAAGGAAGAGTTTTATATACCTTTAATAGTTTAAACTAGTAATAAATAGCTATAAATCACTATAAGACTTAAGAAACATATAAACCCTGTTTAGTAATAATACTAAAGGAGATAAACCTTGTAACTGCAAACCAGCACGAGTAGTATGCTGGGAAGAATCTAGCCACACATGGCAGGATCACATATTAAAATATGATGGATAATAGATATTCTTAGATTACCCCGCTCACGGGCAAGTCAACATTAAATTCGCGGAAGAATATAAGCAAGTATTAAAAGAATAAGGAATAAGCCTATGCAGTAAAGTCTTAGGTCACATAAAAGATGATTCTTGCAGACACTATCCTAAGTTAAGTAAGAAGGCATACTAAGACATTAACTAGATAAAATATTATAATAATAAGTATTTATAGCACCGGAAAATTAAGAAATTATATTATTAAAAACCACAGGCACTAAAAATTATTACATAACCTAACTATAATTGCCCTTTAGGCAACCATGACTATAATTATGCAGAAATAAAAGCAGGACACCTAAATCATGCAAAACTTAATTACTATAATTATAATATTTTATATTGCATATTTCACCAAAAAACAGGCCAGTTCTAACCAACAAGATAAGCTAAAGCATAAAAACAGTATTACTATTAGTATTAAAAAGAAGTTACACTCTTCGCGATTAAGAATAACGCATTAATTATTATTACAGCATAGTTAAATAAAAAGCATGCAAGGATCTTACTAAACTCAGGGTATTTTAAGTAATTTATTAGTAAAGAATTTATTAAAACACACCAGTTAGCAATTAAGCTTACAGGGGAATACCAAAAAATCTTTAGATTTAAAGGTAAGTTAATATACTAAGGACCTAAGCTTATAACTAATAGCATATTAATAAAAAGCAGTAAATATATTAAAAATATTATATTTAAAATTATGCTAACCACGCCTTAAGAATTCTACAATGCAGTTATTAGGATAATATAGCTTACTTAATAAAACCTGGATATTAACTAGATAACTAGAAAAGTGCTAGTTAATAATACTTAGTTAAATATAAAAAAAATATTAATAAAAATATAAATCTAAGTTACTAAAAAAGCATTAGGGAAAGCTCTAGAAAAGCAAGGTAAAGACAAGTAATAAAAGGTAACACATAACTTAGGATTAATAAAAAATAGAATATAATAAGAGGCTATATGACTAAAGCTAAAAAAAAGTATAAAAAGGAACTTGCAGGAGTACTTAAAAAACTCCTAAAGAAATACCATGAATATATTAAATTATTTATAAAACCTAACTATTAATTATTGCAGCATAATAGCTATTATAAAGCTATGATACTATTAATACCTGGAGAAAAGTTACCGCAGGTATAGTAATACTAAAAATTGCCGGCAGAACTATAAGCAGAAATAAAGTTTATTTATAAGTTTAAAAAGGCAGGATATATTTATAAATTAAAATTATATATATCCTCGCGACCTATAATGGTGCCAAAGAAAGATAGGAAAGGCGCATGGGTAAAAAATAAATAATTAATTATTAATTATTATCTTCTTAATAAAGTAATAATTAATAACACTAATTAAGCACTATATATAAAATAAAAAAAAGATCTTTTATAAGGAGCTGTGATTTTAATAGTTTTTAATATTTAATAAAGTTACTATAACTTATAAATGCATGCTAAAGATATTTATAAAATAGTATTTTTTATAAATATAGGATTATATAAATAGGTTATTATATCTATAAGACTAAAGTAATTACTAGCTAAATTTACTAGGTATATAACTTATATACTAGGAAAGTTTATAAATAAAATTATTATTATTTACTTTAATAATATTATAGTTTACTTAAAGACCAAGGAAGAATATAATGCTTATATAAAAAAAGTTATATAAGTATTAATAAAGGCAGGACTTATAATAAGTATTAATAAATATATATTTAATATAAATAAGATTAAATACCTAGGCATGAAATATACACCAAAAGAATAAAAAATTAAGCTAGAAATAGTAAAAAAAATCTTAAGTTACTTAATATTAATAAATAAAAAAAAGTTAAAGGATTCCTAGGACTCTTAAAATATATATAAAAATACTTATTTACTTACACGCGTGATATATGCTTATTTACCAGACTATTATAAGATAATAAACCCTTTAAATAGGGATAAAAGCAGGAAAAAGTAGTGCAGGATATTAAAAAAAAGGTTAAGAAAGTACTTATATTATAGCCTTATAACCTGGAACTATAGTGCTATATAAAAATAAATATATTTAAAAAAGCTATAAAAATAGTTCTTAAATAAATAAATAAAAATAGGAAGTTACAACCAGTCATATTCTTTTTATAATAAATAATAAATATTAAGTAAAGATATAACACTTATAATTAAGAAGTGTTAGTAATTATAAAGGGATTTAAGAAATAAAGACATTACCTTTAAAAAGCAAAGCATAAAGTTATTATTTAAACTAACCACAAGAACTTAATATACTTTATAATAATAAAAAAACTTAATAAACAATAAATTAAATAAGCTTAGCAGCTATTGTAATATAGCTTTTAAATTAAGTATATTAATGGGAAAAAGAATATTACCGCAGACACACTAAGTAAAAGGCCTAATTACATAGTTAAAGTTAAGAACCCTAAGATAAATATTTTTTATAAGGACAGAAATATTCTTAGATTTAACTAAGACATTAAGCTAGCTACCATATATATAATTAATAATTACAAGTTCTTAGTGCAACTTAAAAAGAAATAACAGGGTAATAAATAACTCCAAGCATGGAACTAGAGAGCCTATTATAAAAAAAAAAGTAATAAACTACTCCTCTAGAATAGATTAATTATGGTACCTTAGAGCATGATTTAGAAAGTAATTAAATTATATCATAACCTATTATTAAAAGAACACCAAGGAATTAAGAAAATAATAAAAAAGATTTAACAAGCATACTTTTTTTTAAGAATGCATTAATAGGTTTAAGACTATATTATAAAATATAATAAATATAATTAGAATAAGCTATCTTAACACCAGCTGTACAGGAAAATATAAATACTAAATATTTTTATAAGACCTTGGGAAAGTATCACTGTTAATTTTATTACAGGGCTACTGCTATTTAAGGATCCTATTATAGGACTTACCTATACTAATATAATTACTATTATATATAAACTTATAAAATATATAATTATTAAACTAGTTATAAAGAATCTCACTGCAGAGAAACTAGTGCTATTAATACTATAAAAAGTATTTATTTAAACTAGACTACTAAAAAGATTTATATTTAATAAAGACAAGCTATTTACATTTAAGTTTTAGGAAATAATTATAGAAGCATGCGGAATAAGTTAAGATATGTTAACTATAAATTACTAATAAACAGACAGACAAATAAAAAGGATAATATAGTTAATTAAGTAATACTTACAGTATTACCTTAATTAAAATCAGGATAATTAGATTAAAATACTGCTAATAGCACAGTTTACTATTAATAATATAAAAAATACTATAATAAATATTTTGCCTTATTACACAAATTTAGGAAGAAACCTAAGAATAACATAAATATTATTACTAGCTAAAGAAAGGTTAAAATTAGTCTTAATATAAGTTAAGCACTTAAATATACTATATAAATTACTTGCGCGAGATATTAAGTAGGCTAAGGAAAGAATAAAATTTTATTATAATAAAAAGCGTAAGAACATGCTACTTTTAAAAAAGGGAGAAAGAATTTATCTCCTATAATAAATAATAAAAAAGAAAAATTTTAATATTAAGAGTAAATAACCAAGTAATAAACTTAATATAATAAAATATAGGCTATTTAAGATTAAAAAGAAACTTGCTAATAATAATTATTACCTATTATTACCAGCATAAATATAAGTGTACCCAGTGTTTTATATCTTATTACTTAAACTAATGCTAAATTTAGAAAATAACCATGATAAAGTAACCAACACTAATAAAAAATATAAAGTTAAATAAATCCTGGATTAATAAACACACAAGGGTTAGATTTAGTACTTTATTTACTAAAAGGGTTACTTATTAAAAAATAATTTATAAAAACTAGTTAGGCATCTTAATTACCTTAAAAAGATTTAGGAATTCTAGCTAAAAAATAGTTAAGGTTAAAAAAAAAGTTATTAAATAAAGGCATGGTAAAAGCCTCCGCAGCGTGGGTATTACTAAGAAAGTCTTATATAAAAAAGCCCCCGCTGCTTGCTATAATAGCTAACTAACTTTATTTTATTATATTTTTAATTGTTTTTTATTTCTGCTTCTTTTCTTTAAGCCTTTTAAGCTTTTTTATTTCTTTTATTTCATAAAATATAAAGTTGCCAGCATAACAGTTAAGAAGCTATTCTTACTTTTTAAAATAATAAGATTTTATAAGTAAGAGTTTTATTTATTTTTAAATTTTAAATTTTTTTAACTAAAGCTTTTATTACACCTGTATAAGATATTTTTATTTTATATCTAAAAAAGAAGGTTCTGCGTTAACACACTTTTAATATAATCTTATATACTTATTATAGTAACTTAAGTTTTTAAATTTAACACAAGATTTATTTAACTGCAAATACTAAATATAAGAAGTAATTATTATAAAATTATACTTTTTAATTTAATACTTAAGGTTATGCTTTTAAATACCTAAGCTAGAAGCTATCATGATAAGTTAGTAGCTAAATAATATAAAAAAAAATAGGTAATAAAATAAAAACTTACCTACAAGGCGCTGTATTACTTAAAGGATCTTTAGGGATAAAGAACCTAAGAAAGGGGGATTATTAGGGAACACGGCTAGCGCGGACTAATATTAGCTAATAAATTTATTATAATAATACAATGTAACTAGTGATTATATTAAGAACCAGAAGAATAAGATATTCTGCCTAATTATATTAAAAAATATAATACTAAACTAAAAAGAGACTATAGTTATATCTAGTAATATAAGGCTATAAAACAGGTGCTTTAATATAATATAATAAATATTATATTAAGCGCTTTATAATAATTTAATTTAGTTATATATTTAAAGAACTATCTTTACAGTATTAAATAGTTTTAGTTATTATTTATTATTTTTAAAAACTAAGCTACCCTACCTTTTAGTTTTTATTTAGTCTTTTATATAAGCTCTTTAACCTTAAGACTTGTACCTTCTCCTCTTACGCACAGAATATCCTTAAATCCCACCGGTTTAAGACGGATTGGCAGGCTTTATCTGACAGGCCCATGACATTGTACATAGCCCTTCCACAAGAACTTAAGAGATATCCGCGGAGGATCTTCCGCGGATAGGCTAAGTTAACACACAGCTAACTTAGCGTATATAAACAATACCTGTCCTCCGCAAGGGGAGAGTTTTAATTCTTAATATTAATGTTATAATAAAGCTAATTTCTAGAAAAAAAACTTATAAAACCTTTTTATTTTTATTTTTTAGGTATGTTATACCCTTTTATACTATTTATAAACCCCTTTTAAGGCCAAGGACCTTATAATTTTAATACTTATTAATACATTTAATTTATAAAAGGCAATTTACACCTATACCATGAACCCGGTTAACCTCGCGGTAACTAAAAATAATCTCTTATAAAACTATCCAGGGAGCACCTGTCCACCCCTTATAAGAAGATTTATTTATAGCTATTTATAAAAGCCTAATAAAATCTAACTTTAAAATTATTATATCTTTACATAAGAGGAAGCCACCCTTTTCACGGCTACTTAAGAAATTATTTCTGGAAAAACTTCGCGAGCAAGCAAGGTTATAAAAAAAAACTAAAATAAGCAAAGATAATTTAATAGCTTTATAAAAAATATATTACAAATAAGACCACTTGCAGGCATATATAAAAAGGATTAAACTCTTTTTTTATACCTTTTTAAAAAATTCTTATCTCGTGATTACCTAGTAAAAGGATTAGTATAGTATTAAAAGCTATATAAATTATTATATATTTATAAAAAAAGTTTAGGCCTTTAAAAAAACTAATATTTTTCTTATAAAAAAAGGTCTTAAACTTTATAGTACTTTATTTTAATTTAATACTACAAGATTTATAAAGCATGGAGTTTAAAATATTAAAAAACCTAATATAAATAACCTTCACAAGTCTCTCCTTAAATGGTTAGGAAATCCTGTAAATAAATTATATACTACGTGGAGTAAGGCTTTACGCATAAAACTAGTTAAGAATAAATTAGACTATGTGTACCTATAATATTAAAGGGAACAGTGGTTAAAGCTAGGAGAACAGGGAAATTAAACTAATATTATTTTTTTATAAATCTTTTTTAAATTATACTCACCTGTAATAAAGCAAAAGGTCCGCGAACAGCCATACTTTTTAAAAATACTTGCAAAATTAGTGTCCCTTGTTACTAAGCTTTAACTAAGCCTTTTTTTTATGTTACAAGATTAGACTAGTACTAATCTAAAACCTGTAAATATAAATTTTAAACTAAATAACTTTTTGCAGGGTAAGAACAAGGAACCTTTATAAGAAATAGGTAATTACAAGATTAAAAGGCCCGCTTTCATAAAAAAAAAGTAGGAGCCTTAGTGATATTATTATAAAAAAATTAAATGTATTAAATTAGATTATTTATATCTTTAAAAAAAGGTTAATAATTACCTGCTTGCAAGGGCTATAAAAGTAAAGTAAAAAAATATAATATTAAAGTATATTACTTAAAAGTACTTATAAAATCTTACTTATTAAAGTTAACAGGTGGCTAAGAGCCAGGAAAACCCTATATAATAATTTTAAAGTAAAAAATATATAATAAAAGGTAAAAAAATATAAGAATAAAAATACTAAAGCATGTTATTTATAAGCGCCTGGAAGACCTTATAAGCCATAATTATAAAAAGGCTAAAACTTAAAAGGACCTTTTAAAAATAACCTAAAAATAATATAAAATAAATAATAATAAAAAATCCGCGAAGGAATAGCCATACTTACAGAGTTCTTAAAGTGTGTTATTAAAAAAAAAGAAAAGGAAAAGAAGGGAGAGAACAAGAGGGTATTTTAGTATTAAAAACTAATATAAAAAAAATAACTTGGATTAATATTTCTCCCGCAAGTAATAATAAGTATAGCCAGCAGGTGCTATTATAAAAATTATAATCTTTTAACCTTTTTACTAAACTTCCTAAATAATATATAAAATAAAAGGGGGGCTGGAAGTACAGGACACCTAGCAGGGTTTTTATAAGGTTTATAGTACTAAAATAACCTTTATTTTATAAAGACCATACTTGCGGAAGTATTATACTTAAGGTACAAGGGAATATATAAAAATAATTAAATATAGTAAGGCACCTATAATAATAATATATATTTATAATTTATAACAAATCTTAATATATAAAAAAATAAATAATCTTGCAGGGCAAGGCCTAATACTTTAAAAAAGGGTATTTATAAAAACTTAATATAATTTAAAAAAGCTCTTAAGGCCGTGTATAAAGGGTTATAAGGGTAGTAGTATATTAGGAAGTATACCTTTTTTTATTATATAATGAAATTTTTTTTCCCGTATAAAGGGTTTTTTAAACTACCGCGGAGGTTTTTTAAGGGTACTTTAGAAGATTTAAGCTAGTTATAAAAACTATAAGAATATAGGCCTTAAGGGGACCAAGGCTATAAAAAAAGGGGGTAGTTATAAGGCCTATAATATTATATATAACCCTTTTATAAGAACTTAAGAGATATCCGCGGAGGACTTTTTATAAATAAGCTAAGTTAGCACCCATGCTAACTTAGTATATATAAAGAATACCTATCCTCCGCAACGGGAGAGTTTTAATCCTTAGCATTAATCTTATAATAAAGCTAATTTTTTTTAAAAAAAAGGCTTATTAAACCCTTTTATTCTTATGCTTTTAGGTGTATTACACCCTTTTACACTATTTGCAAACCCCTTCTAAGGCCAAGGACCTTATAGTTAAGCTTAATATTAAGAATTTAAGGCTTAAAATTCCTGCTAAGCTTAAGCCAAAATTTATTAAACTATTTTATATTTTAATAAAATTAAAATAAATGCTTATTACCTATATTTACCTAAAAAAATATAATTAAATTTATAATATTTTTTATATTTCTATGCTTAAGCCGTGGTAAGGCCAAAATAATACTAATATGATGCCAGAACTTAAAAAGGATAAAGAATAGGAAATTAATAATATTATAATATAAGATATTATTAAAAATAAAGACTTATACTTAGTAAAGTGGAAAAATTAGCCTTTAAGTATAATTAATAAGTACTAATTAAGGATATTAATGCCCTAGATTTAATATAAAAATATAAAAAGAAGCACTAAAAGGGAAATTATTTTAAAAAGGTAGTAAAATAACATTATATATACCGCGGAAGACCTTGCCAAAATAATATTAAAAAATCATTATTTTAGCCGTAAAATTAAAATTTTTTATAATTTATAATAAGCCTTACACATTTACAAGCCCCTATAAAAGGAAAAGCACTAAAAAAGTAAAAAAGTATTATTTATTAAAGGGGATAAACCTTAAACAAAGCTAGGAAGCCACTGCGGTAACTATATAATAATATAAAAAACTTTCTAAAATAATAAAGTAAGCTTGCTAAAAGGTAATTGAAAGTAAAATAAATCTTAAGCTCCTAAGAAGTAAGAATAAAGGGTATTACTGCCATGTATTAAATATATATAAAACCTGAAGTAAAAATAACTAAAATGCCTGAAATAAAGCCTAAATATTTTGAATAAAGATAGGAAATAAGACGTTTACCTTTTTAACATGGGCTGTAATATCCTTTTTCTTAAGATAAAACTTATAAATTATTTTAATAACCTTAATAAAAAAGCGCCCTTTTATTATAATTTACTAGGCAAAATCGCTATTACCCTTAATAAAACAAAAATAAGTATTAGTAACACAAGCAGTGTTTTTTTAAATTAAAGGCCCAGTAATTAGGAGCCAGAATATAATAAAAAAGGGCATGATATAATAAAGTTTTCTTATAATATTATATAATATTTTTACTAAGATTCTTCTTAGTTTTTATTACTAGACTAAACTTTTTTATACACCTTTTTAGTAAATTTAAAGGCTTTAAGAAGGTAGAATATCACTTAGTAAATACTAAGCAGTGACTTATTATTTTAAGTTATCTTATTTTTTAGCCTTTTTGTTATTAGGTTAGGGCTAAAACCTGTGGTACTAGGTTAAGAGGCTGGCTAGATTAGTAGTGTTGCTTATTATTATTAATCTAGTTTAAGACCTTGCGTATTAATACTTAAATAATATAAAATAGGGGGGTATTTGCTAGCTTACAGGTATTATTTCTCTTATAGCACTAGCGGTATAAGATAAAAGAGACTGTGTTTATAATATAATTAATTAAAAAGGGTTTAAAGGTATCTTTAGGGTTTATTACTGCTAAAGCGGTATAAAAATAATAAAGGCACTAGTAAACTTTTAGAATAATTAAAGTCTTAATAATATTTTTTATGCTTTAGGGCCATAATAATAATAAAATCAAGATAAAAGACTTGTAAAGTATATAAAAATAGGATATATTTATTTTAAAGAAAATGTAAAAAAAAGAAAAGAGGTTAAGAAAAAGAATTTATTATTTTATATTTAGCTACCTATATAAAAACTATTACTATAATAGTAATCTTTAAACCTGAATATAACCTAATTAAGATAATAATAATTCTTAGCCAGATTATATTTAAATTATCCCTTTATGTTGCTTATAGCCAAAATAATAACATATAATATTATTTAAATAATCTTAATATAAGACTTAAATATTAATAAGGTAATACTGGATAAATCCCCTGTAAATAAAAGTTATTATAAATACCTTAATCTTAAGCATAAAACTACAAAGTGCTAAAAAAAGATAACATAAAGTTATTAAGAAATATAAAAAACTTAATATAGAATCCTTAATATTATTTATAAATTAAGATTAATCCTTTTAGGAGCAGGCAAAGTTATTAACCTTAAGTAATAAAAAAGGCTTAATAATATAAAAAAATAAAATTAAATAATATTATAACTAATTCTCCCCATGTATTTAAGGCCAACCCTTAGCATAGCTTAATTAGCTAAGAGTTAGTTTTTATGATATGCAACCTAGAGATTAACCACCATTCCACCCCCTTTTCCTTAGTATTCTGCTTTGTACCTGTCTCTATATCCCAGGCCGTTACATATAGTCCTTATAATATATATATATATATATATATATATATATATTTAACTATTCTTCTTATATTCAAGTCCACAAAGGCCTTAGTAATTTATTTTTTAAAGCCTTAGTATATGTTAAAAATATTATTAAATTTCTGTAATCTTTTTTAGGGTTATTTTAAAAGTCCTGTATATATATATATCTTAAACTATTCAAAAGCGGCTTTAATAAGGTGTATTTTTTCTAAATATAACCTTATTAAACTTAGGCGTAGTTTGAAGGTTATTCATCTCAATATACATGTTTATTATAATTTAATAACTTCTTAAGTTTAAATATTTAACCTTAAAAAAGTTAGCTTGCTTAACCTTAGAACCTTTGAACACTATAAGTTTATTAGTCTTAACTATCAAGTAGCTAATTACTACCTTAGTCAAATAATTATGGAAGCATGCGGAATAAGTTAAGATATATTAATCATAGATTATTAATAAATAAATAGGTAAATAAAAAGAATAATAAAATTAATTAATGATACTTATAATACTACCTTAATAAAAATAAGACAATTAGGTTTAAAAAACTATTAATAACATAGTCTATTATTAATAATATAAAAAATACCATAACCGCTGCATGGCATGCCCAGGGACAACGCATTTGCAACCAGGAGTATCAAACATGAGCTAGATAGTAAAGTCGCAGCTGGACGTTCCTTTCCTTTCCCGTGAGCAACGGAAATACCTCCTGGGTTGATATAGAAACCCTTAGGACAATGCCTATCTGTTCTATAAATTTAATGAAACGACTTATTTGAAGCGCAGCTGGCGGAAGCAATTAGCTTTTTCATGATCCATGGAGCCAGGGAGCCCGTGATCCTTATCCCCGTTTCAACAACAGCCATTATTCAGGATTACTAGAGCGCTGCTTTATGTACGTGGATATATTACGCGTCAATTTAGAGAACGACTAATATCTTTGAGGATTCATCAATGCAGATATCCGGAACCTTGAACCTGCACTAAAGGGCGAGTCTCTATTTAAAGTCATCAACATCAAAGGCAAGGCATCCTCGGTAAGCCGAGCCACGGCATGCCGAATCACCCCTCGGTGTCGGCATCAGGGTTGGACCACCGTCAACTCTATCTTTGAAATGGGGGTGTCTGAAAATGCTATAGAAGTATCTATGTCATGGGCAAGAAGTTGAGGCTTGCTCAGAGCTTGATAGAGCAACAAGGACTAGTACTAGTTCAAAACTACACGTCGGGATACCAGGCTCGGATATCCATGGCTCCCCGTGGCTATGTCGGGAAAATATATCTATGCGATTCCGAAGCCACCACAAACCCTAACTAAGATTGTTCCACCAAAGGTAGTAACTCTTACCGTAGCATTCGAACTACATGCTGACCGGAGAACGGAGTTTAGATCGTGGTCCGCCCTAATGGGCCGAAGCAAAAACGGCTTAATGGGTGGGGAAAGAGCACCCATGGACTGCAGGTGGATGCTATTTAACTCTGGCGGTTCCAGTGGCAAGAAACCCCCCTGCTGGCCACCCAATATTTCTTTCAGTCCTTTTAAGGCCACGCTATTATACCTTGTGGCAGGATCATATCATGCAGTCCTTCAAGCTGTCGCTCGCCAATGGCGGAACAGTCGCTGGAATCAGCAATATTCCTCTTGTATCTACGTCTCCTTGTTACCGTCCCCTAATTGTCGGTCTTCACGGCGGTATATACGGCTGCCATTACTTCGACGCCAACAAGGAGTACACCGCTGCTAAACAGAGTAGCGCGCTAGGTGTGCCGTTTGCCGCCATCGACCGCCCCTGCTACGGCGGGACAAGCTCGTTCCTCCCCGTCCCGGGGGACTCAAACTTCACGACCGAAACCGGTCGCTGGCTCCATGAATATATCCTTCCGGCAATATGGACTGAGTTCGGGCTACCCAACAACTGCAACTGCATCGTTCTCCTAGCACACAGCCTTGGCGTAATGGGCGCAACATATGCCGCCGCTCTGCACGCCCAAGAGAAACCCCCTGCGTATCCACTAGGGGGTTTCATCGCCTCCGGGCTGGGAGAACAGTTTCTCTCAAGCGGCGAGCGAGTTCCAATCCCCGAGGCAAATGTGCCGCCCTACCATACTCTCTTCCCACTCGACGTTAAAGACCGAATGATGTTCCGCCGTGGGACCGTCGACCCGGAGATTCTCGCGCTTAGCGAGCGCTTGAACGTACCAAGTCCCCTCGCAGATGCCGCGGATCTCCCGACCGTCTGGGTACCCAAGTGGAGAGAATGGGCGGCGCATATAACAGCCCCAGTCAAGTTCGCCCTCGTCAAGCAGGATTGTTTCTTTAAGGGGAGTGAGGAGCTTGTCCGGAGCTGTACTGAAGCATTTATGAAGAGTGCCAGGGTCGATGGAAATTTTATCAGAGGTGCGCCGCATTGTCTAGAGCTGAGCTATTGGGCGCAGGGGTGGTATGCGAGTTGCTTTGGGTTTGCGTTGGAGTGTGCGGCTTCTCTTGCTGTTCGTGTATCGGTATAGATCTTTCACTAATCTGTCCTTCCATATGGTCCCTGCAAGGGAGACTGAATTGACCTGCTTCTCAAGGAAGTAAACGACTGTCACACGACTATCAAAGTAATGAGCATCGAATGTCTATGAGGACCTTGTTGCTATCTGCTTGCGAGCCGTTACCCAAGTACAAATTCAAGATGTCATCCAGTGTAAACAGTATTCCCGCCTATCTCCGAAGCCCGATCATACTAACCCCTACCCTACTATGGTACATCACAGAATGGTCAGTCCACCATCAACCATATGCACCCCGCCAGTACAAAATCCTGCAGCATCATCAAGCAAGTACGCCACCAGCCCAACAATCTCCTTCGAAGATCCCAACTTCCCCAATGGGATACGGCCCTTGATCGCCTCGATTCCGCTCTCCGAGACCACATTCCTTAGCATAGGAGTGTCAATCGGACCACTGCATCACACCCACCGGTTAGCACCAAGCCATAAGCAGTTTCAGAGCGGGAAAACTCACGGACAAACCGCATTAACCCTCACATTAAACCCCGCCGCATCCGCCGCATCCGCCCTCATAACGCCCAGAACCACATGCTTGCTTGCTGTATACGAGGCAAGATTCTTCGAGCCCCGAACGCTCGCATTACTCCCAAAGACCATGACCAAGCCTGTCTCCATATCTTTTTTCTCAACAGCAGAAACCATAACGCCCAGCGCCGCCGCACGACATTCAGCGCCCCCCGCACATTGACCTCCTGCGCGAACTCCCACCCTTCGTCGCTGATATTCCAGATCGGCTCTTTTCCTGAGTCGTGCGGGTGGACGCCTGCTGTGTTCACGGCGCCATCGAGACGTCTGAAGTGTTCGACTGTGTCCGCGATCCAGGATTCCACGGCGGTACGCTCGCGGAGGTCTGCGGTGCGCGTGAGGACGTTTTCGGCACCGATTTGGGAAGTAAGTTTGGTCGTCGTGGTTTCGAGGCCTGATGCTGAGCTATCCGTTATTGAGAGGCGCGCGCCCAGGGAGGCGAGGTGGTAGGCGATGACTTTTCCTTGCAGTGAGGACATGTTTGGTTGAGGCAAAATACGGAGATAAAAGTTGAACGGCACAGATGGCACTTGGAAGAGGCAATTTTGGCAAGATATATCAAGCACCAGACCCGGCCAGGTCTTGCCTATACCATGTTTTCCAATTAGGGATATGATAATGGAAATAGTACGGAGTTAACTAATTGCTGACGGCTAAGTGGGTCTCTAGGGGCCCGGAACCATGGAAGCTCGAGCCCACGGCCGGGACGCTCCGACAGGTCCCCACTGCCTAACCCTAAGCCCCTACAGTTCAGGCTTGAGCAAATGAGTGAAACGAGGTTGCTAGGTATTAAATTGAACATAAAAATTGAAGAGAACCAACGCGAGAGCTAACTATCTCTATACCTCCAGTAGTACTCCTTAGGCGCGTCAAGCTATCATACGGCAATAAAGGACAGCCCAACCTGAGCACCAACCGCAAGTAAAACCATAAGACCACGCCCTATCTTGGTGACCAAGGGTCTTTTATCGAAAACCGTCATCCGAACTAAGAAGTGCTGGGCGACTAGATTATGATGCGAGTTAATGCAAGACGCAATTTGGAAGCCGTCGAGCGCCTCGAGCTCTAGGGGCTTCGCGAGAGCCCTATCTAGGTCATGGGAATCATGCCATCCCATCTATACATTAATCAGTTAGTTATACTGTACAAAAATGTGTAGTTGGTAGAATTACTGCAGAAGAGGCCCAGACTTACACTGGAGACAGGCATAATGGAAACCCAAACTCCCAGCAACCCTAACGCATCGAGAGCCCTTTCCTTGTGGGTAAGGTTCTTCCTCATGGTATCCCGGAGGATGTGCGATGCATTAGTTGTCATGGTGCTAGGGTGAATGACAATGGTAGCCTGGCTCACTTTTCCGCTGCGGTGCTCGATATGTATGTGACATGTACAGTGTATACTGGTTTGTGATGTTGGGGTTGGTGCCATGGACATCTTTTGTGGTATTGCTGGGACTTGATGTTGTCGATCTAGTGGACCTAGAAGAAATAGTAAGAGCCTGGCCTTTAGGAAATGACTCAAGGGGTTCTTCTGGTCAATGTAGGTATGGTCTCCAATTTGACCTGAGGGTTATAAAAGGTCTTGTAGAGGTCAACGACGTTGGCCCTTTTAGAGCCATCATGCTCAATAGTGCTTCGTCATATTCAGTCCTCATTCAGGATTCGGAGGCTCATCGACCTGCGTAATTGTCCTCATCTGTATCAGTGGAGTGATCTCGTATGCAGCGTGTCTTCTCTCGATATAGTCCTCAAAATCGGTTCCTATGATACCATAGGTCCTCGGTATATAACAATGGTCCTCAAAAGGCCATGACCGAAGGAAAGCCTCAGTAAAGGTGCAATTCGGTCACAATCTAGAGGAAATTGCCCTCAGGCGGCATAGCGGAGTTTACGAGGAATTGTCCTCACACCAAGATACCTAGGTAGATCTTTCCTAGGCGCGATTGGCAGGGCTTTTATTGCTCCTAACGCCTTCGCCTGGGAAGGGAGATTCGTCCTGGCCTCAGCTTTAAATTAGGAGTGCCACTCAAGAAAGACCCAGAAATCCAATGGTAAAAAAACCTCCACGATCCTCAACGCCAATCCAACATTATGAGTTGTGCTCATTGGGCGCTTTGGTAATCGGGGGGGCGTCAGGTCAGCCAATGAAAAAGGATCCAGGATTGTCCTCACACCACAGGTAGCAGGGCACTGAACCCTTGTCATGTGGAGCATGATTCCTCCGAGTCTTAACAAGCCAATCACAGTGGCCGAAAATGGCCCTCATCTGCAGCTGGGTCCAGGACATGACGCGGCGTGAGGCTCTCCATCCCCGGTCAGCCCAGGCCACCCCGTCGCACCTTTCTTTATATTCTCTCTAGCCTCCCATCTTACCTTTCCTCTGTCCTTCGCATTCTCAGTCACTTATAGACTGATCCGGCCGTTAAGGCTTGTCCTTTGCGCCAGAGCCCACCAATCTCCCTTGTCATTGACATACATACCCTCCCTGTCTGGAGTGATCGCGGGATAGTCTATCCCGCGAGTCCCCCATTCAGGGTTTCTACAATGATCATCATTTAAATCATAACGGACACTGGTCTTTCGACAGTCCTGACACTTCCCTCTCATGGTTCGAAAACAATGACAGCTCTTCTGATCAATCTGGTTACTGGGCGCAACCTTCGGATTGTTCGTCTGGTCTCCCGTACGATCCCGCAGACTTCGACAGCATACCTGCGTCAATCATACATGAGGACCTGGCGTCTTTTCCTTTTCCCGCAAATACGCTACCCCTACATACGTCTGACCTTCCCTCAGAGGTCTGTTCGGATGGTTGCTCATTGTCCCAGATTGATACCGGTACAACTTCCACACCTTCACTCTCGAACACCCTCCCATCTTCTTTTTCCGCTGGCGTGGGCCCATCGCCAGACATTGCATCTCTATCGTCAAATTCCTTTGCATATGAACGGATTTCTGGCTCTGACTACCGCATAATCTCACCTAATGCTCTGGACCCCATTGTCTCCTGCCCCCATCTCCAATGCAACTTCTGCGAGGGCCTATTTATGGGTCAGCACGCCCTGTCGTGAGTTATGTCTACCGCCATTCTCCCTGTTAATTACTGACCTTGCTCTAAACAGCCGCCACAAATCAAAGGCTCACCACGTCTGCGAACTCGGATGTGTAGATAAAGCCTTTTCCTCCCCGCGCAACAGGGTCAGGCATTATGGGAATGCGCACGGTCAGAGTACGTTCAGCTACCAGTGTGCTTGCAACACAAAGTTCTCCGGCGAGCGTCGCGACAACTACCTTCGCCATCTAAAGAGCTGCAGCACATCGCTTCAACAGCCATACATCTGCGGTCGCGACTCACATAGGACTTACGATAAAGTCGAGCACATTGCCCATCTTCAAGCATGCAAAGGACAGGTAGGTAGAAAGAAGAAGAAGAACCAGACAAGGAGTCAAACTTATCAAGAGTGAAGAGTCGTCTTAGTATCCTTTTCCTGGAGTTGTACGTCAATCCAACAGTTTAGTTGTCTTACTTTTGTACCTTGGAGGGGACCGTCGGGTGCTGTGGATTGACCTTGGTCGCCCTTTTTGGTGGTGATGATCCTTTTCCTTTTCCTTTCCTTTCCTTGATTTTGTTATTGTTTGCTTTGTGTCTCTTAAAGTCTTTGATATATCCCGCCATGTTTGCGTTTGTCTACCACTTCTCCTCCAAATGACTGCTCAATGTGTTCATTAGCATTTACCTATCCTATGCCCTTATCGTTCGGGGGACGGAAGGTTACTCTTGATGTTTTGCGTGCATCCTTTGGCATCCTGCCTTTACTTTATCTTTTTGCTCTTGTTTTCTGTTGTTGTATTTCTTTTCCCCCAGATTGCACCAGTGTCCACAATGCATCTACCTATTTATACCACGTTTTTGCGGATCCAGGGGTTGCATCGTCAACTTCTGGACCACTGTATTTTCTAGCCTCTGCCGCATAGACGGTGGATGTGCTGCGGCTGCAGACTTTAAAAGTATGCCCTGATTGACCCCAGTCCCTCTATATTTATTCGCTCTACCTGCTTGGCCTGTAGAAAAGGCCAATTGCACGTCCTTAAAGAGAACTTGGCACGCAAACATGCCTGCTTGCTCCTACGTATGTAATATCTGCTCGCCCGGTATTTGATGTGTTGGGCTTCGGGGTAACCCAAAAACGTGGATGTATTCTCACACTCTATACCTCTCCCCGGCAACCGAGTAGCCTCTGCCCATCTTTATGCACATCACCTTCGATGACGGTCTAGAATTATGCGCTGAACCTTTTTACCCAGACCCACCTGCCTTCCAATCACTCATTGGGTAGGTAGGGCCTGGGCAGGTTCGGTATCCAGGTATACCTAATTATGCGTTCATAAACAAAGACTTCAAAGGGCTCGAGCTTTGTCTCAGCAGCCTCGTGGCTTGGAACCTTGGGAATTGCAAAGACGTATCTAAGTATCTGCTGAAAGCAGAGCAAAGCTTCACCGCAGCTTACGTACGACTAATAGAGTAATAACGAGAAATATTATACCTACCTAGGCTGCATGTCTGAAGTCCTTCAGGTCCTGATATCATGTCCACTGCGAAAGAAATCTAATCGAGAAGGTTTGAACAATTCCCAAGCAGTGCCGTACGCAGTGGACTTTATCATTCGCACCTGGAGAACTGGTCTTAGTAACTAGTTGAAAGAGGTTGTTATCAACGCTCCGGGGCGCCGGAGCCCCTTACATGGTTTGCTCTAAACTCTACCCTAAGGCAAGCCCGAGGGTGGTCATTCTCCGAGGTTTCACGGGGATTGCCTTCAAGTACCAACATCCTGTCCGGAACTGCACGAAGCCGAAGGGGTACCGCGAGATGAAATATTAAAGAACCTTTAGCACCAATGCAATAGGTTTGAAAAGGGAAACCAGCCTTGCTATATATACAAAATACATAACCCCATCCCTTCATTGCTGCAAAGCAGTGAGAAACGCCTCGGAGTCTACATTGCCGTGTTAGCCAGCCATGAACAATTTGGAAACATCCAAGCTAGAAGCACTAAAGTGGAGTGCATACCTTCTTCCGTCACAAAGTCAAACTGAAGCCACTTCTCCCTCTTCCACCACAGATCCGACGCTGAAGATGAGGCCCCGGAGGCCCGCGATGCACGCGACTCGTGGGACGTAGTGGTGGTGGTACTTTCCACTGAATTCCGCCGAGGCAGGAGGTTCGAGGTCATGCTATGCCGCCGGGTACCTGGGATTGGGAGTCTGATCTTTGTTTTACCTTCACGCTTCGGAGAGGAGAAGTCTGAAACTGGTGGTGGGAGTGGGAGTGAGAATGGGTAATCACAGGGAGTAGTTGATACGGCAACTCACTAGGGATATCGATGAATCGGGCTGAATGCAATGGTCCACGGTGCGAGCCGAAGTAAAGTATAGATAGGGCGCCTGTTGGATCTTGAAGAACGCGAACAGTCTCCTGGAAGCAGTGGCCTTCAGGTAATGTGCTCGAATGGATGAGTTTGACATCTCCGCAGAAGAGGACGGCTCGGCGGAGAAGTATGTTCTGAAATCGTTCAAAGTCTACCGCGGAGCTGTGAGACCTACCGTTTCATGAGTCAGAGCGACATCTCAGCGTACCTTGTTTATTACTGCAGACACATATGGGTGCAACGTGCAGGATATCCGTCAACCCATTGTCGGATATCTCAATCCGATGGGATCCCATAAAGCCGATGGAAAGCGGATTTGCTGCGGCTAACGAGTGGCGACTGTACATCAGGTATGGCATCATGGAGTCCTTGACCTTCTTTGAAGGATTGTCGCGATCAAGTGAGTGGACGATTTTGACTCCAGACTCGTTGTTGGAGCCCTCGATCACATCGCGCCTGCTGGACCGGGGATCAAGGAACGCAATTACAGTACAGGTTACCGGCGGATGCACGTAGCTTCCCCTGTGATTTGGGTCTGGAAATAGACTGTGATATATCAGCCAGTCGCTTGGAATACTCAAATGGGCTGCATGTCGAGCTACGTACACCTGGACTGGATGTTCAGCGAGCAATTGGGGAGGGCTGCTGGATCGGCGACGACAAGTTGAAGCGGCTGAGACTGGAGACTGAGGTGAGTCGGAATCAAATGACCATGTCCGGGTCATGGGTGAGCCAGTATGTCTCATAGTCACCCGTGCTGGTGGTAGTTGTCGGGGAGAAAGCGAATTGTCAGGAGACGAGATACTGTGAGGTGGCGTTGAAGGAGGGGGGTCCGGCTCGGGGTCAATCTCCAGTTGCCCTAATGTGAAGTCAATTCGCGGAGAAGGGCCATCAAGCGGGTGCATGATGCGAAACTGCAACCGTTTCTTGAACAGATCCCAGTCCTCTGCTGCATTATTCAACGCATTGGTGGCCCTCTCAATGGAACTTGGTCGCTGCCGGCCAGGAACAACGACATGCTCGTATCCGACTTTGTCCAGCGCTTCTTGTACCTCGTCTCCTATCTGGTCCAACAGCCCGATCACGGGGGCGATAATGGTAGTGTCGCTGTCGATACTGTCGCTTGTGTCAGAACGTTTGAGTGGGCTGATGCGTTCTGGGGATGGCGTCGGCTGTCTCCCGATGGTATCAAGACGGGTGGCTAGAGATTCTAATCTGCCTGTGAGCACTTGGATACGTTGTAATATGGCATCGCTCTTGGATTGTGGAATAACATCGTTCTCCGGTATAGCATTCAGGGCAGGGATGGGTTCGAGCAAATGGGACAGACGGTGGCGGTGGATTCTGGAGCGATATTTGGCATCAAAGGCATCGGCTTCGTTGGGGCCACAACGGCGAAGAATCAATGAGACCTGTGCGCTCATTGCCCTTCAGTAGGCGAGAGTTGTCAGCCAGTCAGTCAGTCAGTCCTCTCCCAACTTTTGAAACAATGCCCAAGTCTACCCACCTGACTGCTCTTAGGATCTCCACGTGCTCCGTTCTTATCTGTCGCGTGTCTTCTCGATTGTTGACGCTAAGTCTGAGATTTGCAAAGTGAATATGGCCTTCGAGGTGCGCTCTCAGCAGCTCAGCCTCCGCGCGCTCGAGAGGCCAGGAGACCGTATCCCAGGCACTTGAGAGTCGGTCCTGGAAGCTCCGTCGCGTGCCGGCCTCCCTGGTCAGGGATTTGTGCTTGTTGATAAAGCTGGCGCATTGTTTAATTGTCTGTTGGTAGCCATCTCCCAGGTCCAGGTCTTCGCCGGGATACTTCTTAGCAATGGCTTGCAAATCCTCCAGCGTAGCTCTGACGAGGTTGAACTCATTTTTGAAGGAAGCAAAGTCGGATCTTGCGCCTCCTGGTCCGTCTTTGAGGCTGGTGTAGATCGCCCAGACAATCTTGGCCCCTTGAATAATGTCCCCTACACCAACGTCCATGATGACGGGGAGGGGAACGAGGACACGTATCAATTGGTTATATGGGCAAGGAAGAAGCAATGAGAAGGGGAACGGAATAAAGACGATGAGATACGAAGATGCAAGATGAGGAAGTGATAGCCCAAGCTGTGGAGTCGCAGGGAGCAGCGAGACAGGCCACCCAAATCGGGAGCCGCATCACGCCCCCCTGCTTCGAACAGGTGGCAGCCTTGAGATTGCGTGGGCCCGGCTGCGATGATTGAGAAAGGTCGGCAGCAGAGACTGAGTAGTAGTGATGCTAAATCCGAGGCCTGCGTGATCCTTCCTAGCGTGCGCACAGCCCGAGTGGCGCCTGCCTAGTGCCCTAAGAACCCAATCGGAGCAGCCACGGCAACAACGTGGGTAGAGTAGTCGCTCTTACTGTTTTGATTGTGATATGGAGTCTCTGTTCGTCTCCTCTCCTCAATTCTTATGATGCGCTCTTGCGCACACTGTTCCCGTTCCTTTTCCTGCTCCTGTTCCTAACTACAGGTTCCTCTTCGTGAGCCGCACCGATCTGTCACCGTCCACCATGTGGATCCGGATAGCATGGATGATCCTTGATTAAGGAAGAATCCTCCTTATGGACTGCGACGAAGTGATAGACCGGGCAAAGGCGGCCAAGGTGCGAAGCCACCCTGCTCGTGTTTGTCTTGGTACGGCCCCCGAGGCGCCTTCAGCCTCGCACCGGGAAATGCCCGGGTACGCGGCCCTTATGAGCAGGTCATGTCTCGCGCGCGTTCTCTGGGCTGGTCAATGTTTTTGGTCGTGTTCTATCTGCCGCTCTATGCGACTCGCAGGTCACAATCATGTCGGTGGTGCCTTTCCTTACGCTGCACCTCAATCCCTGGAGGAATTATGAGAACTTTCAGCACCATACGGTAAGAACAATCTCTCCTTCTACAATCCTCTTCTGACAGAGTCTAGCCGGCCCAGCGACATGAGTATATGATTGGTCGGCTAGAAAATGCCAGGCGACGCGAATGGATCTGGGTCGTCCTTGTCGCCGGCATTGGCTTCTTCACGGATGCCTATGCAGTAAGCACACCTTTCCCCATGACAGTCAGTTGCTGACGCGGCAGATTTTCTCCGTCAACATCGTCGTTCCTATGCTTGGCTATGTTTACTGGCCACATGAGGATGGAATGCCCCAGCGCTTCAGCGTGGCCCTGAGCATTGCCACGCTCGGCGGCGCCATGGTGGGCCAGGTTCTGTTTGGAGTGGCCGCCGACATCTGGGGCCGACGTAAGATGTATGGACTCGAGCTGGTCGTGCTCATCTTCACTACCCTTGGCGTGGCATTATCCTCTACCGGGGCCGAGTCGTCCATGTCTATTGTCGGACTCTTGATCTTCTGGCGGTTCTTCATGGGGATCGGGCTCGGCGGCGATTACCCCTTGTCCGCTGTGATATGCTCTGAGTACGTATTTTAGCCCTTACACAGGGCCACTGCTAATTGAGCAGGTTCGCTCCCACGCGTATTCGAGGCCGAATGCTAGCGGCCGTGTTCTTCTGCCAGTCGCTAGGCTCACTGTCGGCCAATCTAGTCGCCCTGATTGCAGTCGCCGGGTTCCGGAATCAGCTCTTGAAGGATGCCTCTGGCCAGGAGTGTACAGGGGCGTGTGCGCGGGATGTTGACCGCATCTGGCGTCTCATCGTTGGACTCGGTGCGGTGCCGGCATTCATCGCCCTGTGGTTCCGACTGACCATCATTGAGTCACCTCGATATACGGCCGAGGTCACCCAGAACAGCTTGCAAGCAGCCGCCGACGTATCCTCCTTCTATCGATCGGATGAAGTGATCCCTCCTCCAGCAATGAGCCAGATTACCCACGAGATGCACATCTCCCCAACCACCTCGATGCCAGATTCGTATCCCTCAAGTGTCAACTCTAGCCAGTCTTCCACTTCGCAGGAGGTTACACGCACCGTCGACCTCAGCACTTTTTGGACAGCGTTCAAGGACTTTGCTGCCAGGCCCAAACCCTTTCGAGTTCTGATGGCAACCTGCCTGTGCTGGTTCTTCTTGGACCTTCCCTTCTACGGGCTGGGCCTAATCAGCCCTCAGGTAATCCATACCATCTGGCCCGGCAGAGATGAGAACGCCGACGTAACGATATATGAATCCCTCATGCAGAACTCTTACCAGAGTATGGTGGTCGTTTCATCTGGGGCGGTCCTGGGAAATCTCATTGCCATCTTCACCATTGACCGGCTCGGGCGGCGCAATATTCAACTCAACGGTTTCTTCTGGCTGTTCATACTGAATGTTGTTATTGGAGCCACCTTCCGGGTTCTTGGTGGTAAAGACAGCTCATCGGCGCTGGTGGTTCTATACATTCTGTGTCAAATCTTCTTCAACTTTGGTGGGTTCATTCACATTCCCCAGCTCAGTGCAGGATTGACTCGCAGACCTCTCAACAGGACCAAATACTACGACATATATTGTATACCACTCTCCTCACCCCACTGTGGCCTCTTCTAACAGCCTATCCCTAGCTCCCAGTAGAGCTCTTTCCCACGCGCTTCCGCGCCACATGTCACGGTCTAGCAGCGGCCGCGGGAAAGCTCGGCTCGGTCATCGCTCAAGTTTGGATATCTTACGTAGACTACGGGTATGGGTCATATCAGGATGATCCTCCAGAGAACGACCCTGTGAATTGGCTGGGATTCTCTTTGCTCTGGTAAGCTTCCACTTTGTAAGGCTGATGGGATCCTCCTAACAACGAGACAGTCTCTCTGCGTTCATGCTTCTCGGCCTACTCGTCACATATCTCTTGATTCCAGATGTTAAGGACTCAGATGGCAAGATCAAGTCCCTTGAGAAGCTGGCTGATGATTTGTTGTCGGATACGGGAACTTTGGTTGGCTGTCGTGGAAGGGGGTCGCTTCCTAATGGCAATGTTTGAGTGGGTTAAGTAGATCGGTCTATTGCTTAGATAGCACGTCTGCATATCTTTTATACTAATTCAAATCTTGATGGATGTTGGGAGCGCAACAAAATCAGGCTTGCTGTATAGGCAGGCAAAGCAGGTCAGGTGACTTGCGTAGCCCTTACTCGCAGGTACTTGTTTACCTAGCTAGAGACTTGGTACGTCCTATCCGTCTACCTATCGCGCTATGTAGCAGGCAGTTTATTTTACAGTGGCATCGATATACTCGAGAGGGCTTTTGCCATTTTCCACGCAACGACCTCCTGGTGTACTGGTACGCTATTTAGCGGTTGATACATTCCTTTCGTTTTCTTGCACCCTTGGCTATGGTAGTTGCTTAAATATACAAGAGCCTAAAATTGCCCGAGCTCTCGGAGATTCAGCTATAGTCGAACCCCAGGCTACTCATCCGTAAAAGCAGTGAGCTCTAGTCAGCTTCCTTCAATGAGAGGTCTCCGTAGTCCAGTTAGTGGGATCTTGTTTGTTTTCCCTTATCGCGGGCATTTGCACGCTACGCCCGGGCGCTTTGCGCCAAGTACTGCTCCACCTGCACTAATCATAAACCTTACACCATCCAGGAACATCCTAGCCAGGTACACCTTAGCTTCCTGCACCTAGTACTGTCGATCTGCCAAAACAGGGTTCACGGTGCGCCCTGGAAGCCCCGCCACAGGGAATTTCCCAACGCCAACCTTCTCCCAACCTCGCAAGCTTTTCTTCAATGTTCTTTCTCGTGGTTCCTCCTTTCCACGCCACATCCGCCTGCCACTGAGTTTACATACTTACACTGCTATACCTAGGTATCAGGTACACAACCATGCTGTCTACCACACGATTAGCGGCGCTCGCGGCCTTCGCAGCATCAACAGCAGCGCAAACATGCTACAACCCCGACCGCACGACCTCCTCAAACAGCGTCCCCTGCACCTCCTCAAACGAAACATTCTGCTGCGGGTCCAACGCAATCTGTATTTCGTCGGGGTATTGTCTTTCTGTGACCGCGCAACCATACACCCTGTATCGCGGCTCCTGCACTGACTCGGGGTGGGGTGACTTTTGCGCTTATTATTGTGGTGCGTTTACTTCTTTCCCATTCCCCTCTACCACCCATAGAAAAGAGAAGGAGACTGATTATGAAGCAGTAAACTATCGAACAGCCACGAACGCGCCGATCGTCAGCGTCGGAACAAACGACGACGGCCGCGCGATTTACTGCTGTGGAGGCCAGAGCTCGAACTCGAGTTCGTCGTGTGAGAACGGGGATGACCCGTTTGTGCTGGAGGACGGGGAAATGATTTTTGGGGTCGCGGCGCTGGCGGATGCTACCAGTGACTCTAATGCGAACTCTACCGCTTCGGACTCGGGTTCAGACTCGAATTCAGGTGGAGCAGATGGTGGCCAAGACGGTTCTGGATCGAGTTCGGAGTCGAACTGCAGTAATAATGATGTCGCGATTGGGGCTGGTGTTGGTGTTCCGCTTGGTGTGCTTGCACTGTCAGCAGTGGCGTGGGCGCTATTAGAACGCAGAAAGAGACTGAAGCCTGCTGGCACTGGAGATGTCTATGCCTCCGGGGCTGGTGACACGGGTATACCAGTCCAAACTCAGCAGGTTTATGTTCCCCCGCCGCAGAAAGGACATCCGACGGAGTTGGATGCTGTGGGTAAGGCGAGGATTTCGGAGATTATGGGGAGTGAGGGGGATAACTGGTTGAGCGGAATTTGAGAGGAAATTTGACGGGATGAGTGAAGGGCTACGCATCGGATAGGTTGAAGAGAACGCCCGGGCTACGAGCTGTGGGTTAATACCTACCCAGGCAGTTGGGTACCATGATAGTGATGTTTTGTACGTAAAATAACCACGGGGCCATACCTAGGTAGCTAGATACCCTCTATACCAGACTATGCACTGGTACCAATGTCTATATCCATATGGGTCACACCTACCTAAGGTAAGCCTGGTCTCTATACCATACAACTCACACCTATCCCGTGACTCCATGCTCCGAGCATCGAATTCAACAAAGCCTCAACCACTATAACAGGCAGACCTACCGCTCAATCCCACCCATCCTCTGCCTCGGATCCTCGGTCTCCTCATCAGCATCCCGATTCTCAACAAGCTGCGGCCCCTCGCTAAGACTCTTCAGCACGGTAGGATTACTGGCGGTCAAGTCATCCAATATACCAAGCTCATCGGCACAGAACCACCCGGGAAGAATATAGACGCGGAACGGAATCATTGCAATAACGAGGATCGGGAAGCCTAGAACCGTTAGCATGAGTGGTCCAAGAGATTGGAATAAGACGAGATGAGGACCACGAACCAACCGCAGCAATCGTCTGCGAAATCGCAACACAAGCAGCGACCGGCAGAATCTCACAAAGTAGATAAAGGACAATTTTCCTCCTCTTCACTTGTGTCAGTTTCTCACCACTCGGGACGAACCTCTTCTCCCGTACTAGAAAGATCGCCTTCTTAACCATCCCGTTACTCTCAATAGACCCCCACCCCACAATGAAGAATACACCAGCGAATACAGCGGCGGGCATCGTGTGCAATAGGATTAGCAGGGGACCCGTCATTGTTCCAATGATAGCCAACCCCATGAGGAAGTGCGAGACGCGCTGCTCGATCACGGCGGTTGCTTTTGTGACGGCGTGTCTGATTTCGGGTTCTTCGGTTATGTCGGCGCCATCCTCGGAAGGGGAGGTTGTTAGGATGTGGAGGTCTGTTTCGTAGATTGTTAGGGAGTCGGTATGGACTGGGGCCTGAACTCGTCAGCAAATCCATATTTTATTGAAAAGAAAATGGAAGAGTATGTCTGGTCTGCGTACCTGCGGAACAAGCCCATTCGGCATCGGAACCCCCGTAATCCCCGCGATGAAAGTCGTGCATCCAAGCAGAAAAAAGTCCCAATGGAAGCCAGCTGGCTTCTTCAGCGGGAAATGGCGCGCTTGGGCTGTTAGACTGCTGACGTTCTATAACAACCTGTTAGTATTAACCCCCTAGGGTACCTTGGAAGGTGTACACATACGTGATCATAATAAAACAACAACATAACCAGAAACCCAAACGGCAGCGCAGCGAATACCCATTTCACCTCCAGCTCCCAGAAATGGATCAACCAGCCGCGCGGCTGTGTTGGGTAGAATGCTTTCGTGATGGGGACCATGGAGATATGCGCTTGCTTCATTGGTCCGGGGAAGTGTGCGAAGCCCACCCAGAAGAGGGTTCCGATCTGGAGCCCGTTAGATTTGATGATATGGGGTAAATGGAAAGAGGGGTTGAAACAGGGGGACGCACAACGTAAGCGTAATCAGCGAGTAACCCCCAAAACCAGGGCTTGCAGATCGTGCTGGACCCGATCCATTCGAGACCGTAGATTGTCAGGAAATAGAGCACTGCAATCAGGCTGCTCAAAAAGCCCGCCGTTGGGCCGTAGAATGTGAACTCGTTGGTGAGTTCCTCTACCCCCTTAACTACAACCATATCAGCACTTAAACACATCCAGCAACGGAGAGAGGAGAAAACATACTGCAATAAATAATCCCAACATACATCCCAAAACTCTCACTCGAAAAATCCGTCACATACCGCATATAATCACAGAGATTACACAAAGCGACAATCCAATGGAAGATCGCGCCCCAGATGGCCGTCCAGCACATGAAGTTCGCATAAATGGAGACATCGTACTGCGCGACAATGTCGTAGATTGTGTAGTTGAACAGTGAAATCAACCCGGTGATTCCGACGATGGTAAGAGGCTGCGCTGCGAAAATACTAAATATCAATGCAGCCAGGGCAGACGAGAACAGGGATTCGTTGATCCCGTAGAAACTTCCTGTGCGCCGCGTCATGTCGAGGGTGTATGCTATTGCTGGGAGGAGGCTGTGATTTCAGTGTTAGTGATTGGGAGAAGGAAGTAAGGACGGGTGACGCACTTGACGAAATACATCCGGATCGTACTGGCTATAGTCCGGTAGGTGAAGGCGTCGGTGATGTCGCTCCAGTAGTAGGGGAGGCGTCGGCGAACGTCGTGGTACATGCCCCGTCCTGGACGGAGGGCACGGAAGCTTCGCCATCCTGTGGAAGGATAGGCATATGAGGTGGTGGACTTCTCTCGGGATATGAGAGGGGAGTCTTTTGGAGAGGTTGAGGAGGACATGGTTGGGAACTGTGGGTGGAGGACTTGGTGCAGGGTAAATGAGAGATTTGGAGGGATTGGACAGGATTTTATAGTTAGAACATCATGGACGCAAATGTAGTGGTCTTGGTATGGACCCTAGCCAAACGAGACAACGGTTTCTTACGAGGGATGTTGTCAGTGGGTTCAGGGTTTGTAGTTAACCGTGGGAGTGGCGAGGGATTGTGTAGTTGATATAGAGTGCACATATGTTCCAGTGTCTATAGAGCCCATAGGTATTCTGTTGGCTGAAGCTTGCAACATGCACTCTGATCCCCCACCAGCCCTAACCCTCCCAATTACCTTCATATATCAATATTGAACTGTATCTAACCTCATGGCTAATCAACTGATCTTGATGACGTCTTTCTACCCTGTGTATCTAACGCTGAGTCAGCCTCTCTGCCCGGGCAGATTTTCGTCTTGGCTGAGGTGGAGCCCTTCTCACTTTATTTCATCCTCAACTCCTTCCCAAGAGTACTGGGTATCCACTGTGTGTCAGAAATGCAAGATATCGTATCTATACATACCTATGCATCATGGTTTCTTCTCTACCGCCGCTGGCTGTAGAGCTGTGCGACATCCTACACAATCCAGTCTTCCCTGCACAGCTTGCCTCGGCTATTCAAGGCAGCCCGAATGACAAGGTCCTGTATCTGAGGATAGAGGCTTCGTTGACTACCGATGCTCGCTCAACTTCGGGTAATGAGAAACTACAGCTGGTGAGTTTTTAACAGTTGAATACTGGGCTCAGCTGACCTGTTAGGGCTGCATCAACCTACGCAATGGAACGCTTGTGCCGGCTCAGTCGCTAACGCCGGAGTGTACTCCAGACCCAGGGGTAAGAAGGCATCAGATACCCAAATATCAGAATATTAGCTAATCTGAAATAGGAGAATGAAGGAGAAGTAGAAGCAGGGTCAGACTCAACCTTCCACTTTACACGAGATGATCATGACCCCCGACCATGTAAACGACACAAGACAGTCAGCGGGCTGCGACTGCCGCACTCTTCCTCTTCACAAACGAGCAAACCACATGTATCACAGCATAATCAAGCAATAGATGGAAGTGCACCCGACAACCCCTCGAAATCCATCCGCCAAGTCCACAGCGACACGCGCTTCCCACAGCGCGCAAAACCAGGACAGGGCCTTGAGCCGCCGGTCCTGGAACCAACGTCCTCGGATAAATTGATCTCGGGGATATGGCGGCAGGTGTATTCGTCTGTTCAGATGAGTCGGGATTTCTCGGTCGGGCTTCCCTACCTACCCTTGTGCCGTCTACAGGAGCTGAAAGCTAACATATGTAGAACGTGAAACCAACAATCAACATCCGCTCAGGCGCAAGTCTTGAACTCTTCAAATCTGTCAACGCTCTTTGCTTACAGTACTATAACCGCAGCCAGTCTTCTCGTGCATTGGAGATGATCGTGCAAGCATTCTGGGTAGAATGCTTCGAAGCACGGACTGCTGTCTTACGCTACGAGAAGCCTATCCTATCAAAGACCGAAGCGCGCATGATCGCCGTCCGAGAAGCATGCATTGTGCTAAACTGGAAGGAGAAAGACTTGCGAAATAGAATGTACGCCCCGTCGCCCCTACCACCTACTCCCCCAAACCCTTAACAGTATGACTGACTTAGATTGCAGGGCCATCTGGCGTGGCTACAAAGAAATAAAAGACTACGGCGGCTGGGCCGCGCTCGTCTTCGCCAGCGCAGGCGTATACCGATTCTGCAAGTACCGCAACGAATTCGGCGAGGGGCTCTTCTCGCGTCTCCGGCATATCCGTTCGAGTCTGGAGATCGCGGCTGATACATTGCATCCGGGGTGGAGGGATCTATTGCAGGTGATTCAGCAGGATACGCCGGCTGTGTACACGGGCCATCCGCATGAGTGGGTTACGAGTCCCGAAGGACTGGGGATATCGCTTGCGTCAACGTATGAGTATTTGAACTTGCCGGGTGGGTTTCAGTACGAATTCATCGACGACTGTGTTCTTGATGAGAAGGTCTTTGGGCGTGACGACCCGCGCCGCGTTCCGGAACTGGATGAGGAGATTTGTCCTGTCTGCCATGAGAAACAGTCTGATGATACTAGGGGGAACCAGTGTTTGTGTTTTCCTGCGCTATTTGGCGGAATCAGGTCTCCAGCGCCGGTTCAGATTTTTCGTACGACGAATGGGAAGAACAATGGCGTTGTTGCGCGTTGTGTAAGCCTCCGCCCCCCTCTCTTTCCCTTCATCAGAAGATGTCTAATGACTGGTGTAGCCCTTCGACCGCGGCACCGCCATCGGCGAATTCACTGGTCTCATCACAAATGGAATCACAGGTGTGGACGTGATGATCGGCGGCTCCAAAGAACGACCATACCAGATCTACCAAGGCGCAATGGGCAACTTCACGCGGTTCATCAACCACAGTTGTCGACCGAATAGCCAGTTCCAGCGGTTCTATTGGAGAGGGAAAGAGAGAATCATTGTTGTTTCTAGGGGTGTAGCTGCCGGAAGTGAAATCACGGTCGATTACTCGGAGGGGTACTGGAGGAGTTTGGAGAAGAGGTGTCTTTGTGGGGAGGGGTGTTGTCGGTTTAAGGATAAGGCGGGGGGGGGTGGGCAGGGGCGATGATTGTGTGAGGTAGTTGGTAGTCATGGCAGTTGCTGTCCGATTATTAGTTGGGCGTTTGCGTGCTGGGACGTTATTATACCTCTTACGTAGGTAAGTGACTAAATGGATGTGGAATAACAGCCCTGGCAAAGTGAGAACCGTGTTGCTTCGGAGCTTCCGTCATCTCCACCTCGGTTATATAGATTTCGAGGTTGATGTCCAGCTCAGCGATGCTATACAGGTAGGGGCAATCCAGATTCCAATATCGTCAGCGGCCGCATTGTACCGTACTTCGGTAGGTCAGTAGGTACAGATGATATTCTTCAAACTTTAGCCCACTGCCCTAAGGCAGAAGCCAAGGAGAGGGAAAAAAAAAGGGGGGGGGGGGGGGGGGGGGGGGGGGGGGGGAGGCCAAGAAAAGCACCTGCACTACTGCTCAACCGCGTGGACAGCCGGCGGACGCTTATAATGGTCCTACCAGTCCCAGTCAAACTTAATATTCAAATACCCCGTGAGCTGCACAAGGTCAAACTGCACGTTCGTCCAGCCCACATCCTCCGCCGTACATCCCTCCAGGGGCACCAGCCAATCATCTTCGTCTTCAACTTGGTCTCTGTCGTTGTGTTCCGATCCACTACCTGATTCCCCCTTCGTCTTCGCCTCCGGCGGCTCCCACTCAGCATAAACAAGACGCACGTGCGCCGTAGAATCCACCAAGTGGTCAATCGTCGGCGCCCTCAAAACGGATTCCAAACACTCCTGATCTACCATGATGTAAAACCGATAGCGGCCCGCTTCCGCCCGCGGCAGAACATCCATCGAGAGACCCGGATTCTCCGCCCCAAACGCAGCGGGGATCCAATACTGCATGAAATGCGCACGGAGCGTCGCGGTCGCCGCGCCAACAAACGAAAAATCCTCGATAACCGTGGGCGCAAACGAGTCCAGGAGGTCGAGACCATTGTTCATCTCTAGGAGTTCCGTGACGCATGCATACAGCCGCGCCATGAAGGTTTCCTAGTCTGCGTCGCTTTCGTACGTACAGCGGTAAATGACGTAGCCCCATTTGCTGAATCCGTCGGCTTCCAGGAGGCGCTCGAGCGTGTCGGCCGAGTTATCTGCTGTTGGCGTGTCGGGGGTTCGCTTGGACATGACAGGTTCCCCGTCGACGAACGTGGGGAGGGCGCGGCCCATTCTGGGTGTGGCTGAGGTTGAGAATCTCGCGGGGCCCCTGGAGGGTTCCAGTTGGAACGCTGGAGGGGGTGGTGTACAGAGTGCAAGTAGGCGTATAACATGGCGGTGGAAGGGAGCTTTTACGCAGGCGACGGCAGAAAATGGTATATGTAATGGGTTTTGCGTCGCTTGGGTCCGAAGAGCAATCCTTGCCTTCACTTCAGCATACAGTGTTGAGTGCAGTTTATTCCATGGGTGGTGTTGCGAGCGAGAGAGATGGGGGAAGAGGAAAGTTTCAAGAGGGGGATCGACATCGACTACATATCTTCCGAATCCTAACCTGGTCATGCGAATGGCACAGCCCTAACTGCCATATTCTTGACTTATCAACCCCTGCATGCGTAAGCATTATCCATCGTATTTAGACGCTCTACAATATCCAAAACATTGATTTACGGTATCTGCCCTAACTAAAGTCAAGCAGCAACACTCGCGCACATAGAATACGCAATCTGTAAAGCAAATTAGTTTAACCTAATCGCCGGATTCCACGTGTATAGCTGTGCAAAGGTAACCCTGTATGTTCTCTTAATCGTAGCACACGAGTTACCGCTTATAGCAAAGTGATATTATTATAGTTTAACGCAATGCCTAGTTAAGTTGGGTTGCTGGGTCCAGACGTTGCTGTCGTGGTTGTAGTGACGAGATCGGCCCCTTGACGCAGTACTCGTAGCCTAGCAGTCGAATTGAGCAGCTGTGATGCCATACTTGCTCCTGATGGACGGGCAGCTGTCGCCGCCCTGCACGGTGTAAAACAGCTCGCATCCTAAGACTACCATACACCCGTCTGGGTGGGGCCCATGGAGGACGTTGACGATGTTTGCGTAGCGGATTTGGTGCTCGAGGTTGGTGGTACAGTCTCCCTCGATAGCGAGGTGTTCCAGGCGTGAAGTTGGGCGAGTGAGATTTTGAAGATGTCAAGGAGATTATCGCAGGTCATCCCGACGTTTAGTAGGCTAGGTTCATGGGTAATGATTACAGGTTTAGACACTACCTACCGAGCAAAAGACTACGAGCGCCAAGACCATTACCCTTCTTGTTCTAGTAGGTGAGCAATGCCGCTTTAAAGTCGCGCGGCCCGGGTGAGCAAGGTGAGTGGGAAGGGTGAGTGGGTGAATTATGGAGGGTGAGTGTCGCGTGATACTTACCCTAATCTTGCATTATTGGGTAATTAGGGTAATTAGCTAAGGTGTTATTTATTCTTTGTGCTAGGACTAGTCTTTAAATTTCTACCACGTGTTAAATATATTAATTTTATTAATAGGAAAAGCAGGTAACTATAATTAGCTATAATAATAAGCTAATTTTTTTATTACTTTTTTAAAAATAACCATAGCTATAATCTCGGGCGTAGTTATGGCTTAAACTTAGCTATTATATATAAATACACCTTTTATATTAGTATGTAATATTTAAACCTTTATCCATCGCGCCTATTACTTATTATGTAACATGTTTACCAGGTAACTAATTAAAATTATTTTTAATAATCTTATTTTACTATGGCTTATTAGCTGATTATTTTTTTAGGGCAATAGTAATTAAAGTAAAAAATAAAAAAACAATTAAGGTATAAGTACTTAAGACTAACTGCCTGTTAGTTTTATAGTAAAATCCTAGAAACTATAACGCGATATATATATGCTTATTAATTATAAGATTTATTTACTAAGATACTCCTGAACACACCTAATTAAATTACAAGTAATAAAAAAAACCTGCTCACCGGCTTTAAAGGCCGTCTTAGCAAGGCATCTCCATAGAAATAACTTATTAGAGTCGCAAGCGCATGTGTTAAGATGATTTTGTTATGGAATCTATGTGATTACGTGATCACCAGCGGTGAGGCCACTAGCTACTCCAAGAGAGGGTAGGTGGCATCAACATTGAAAGCGGGTCCCGCCACTCGGGAGTCAGCTAACCGCGTGGAATTTGACTTTACCTCTAGTATATAAGAAATTTAAATAACTGTAAATTCCCTAAATTTTACTTTAAATTTTGGTTTCTTTTTTTTTCTTAATTTAAAAAACAAATTCCTAAAGTACTTAATAATCACTTGTTAATTACTTTATAATAAATCTTTAAGATCCTAGCTTTTTTTTACAAGATAATTTCTTTTAATTAATTAAAAATAAATTAAGTAATTAATTACATAAAATAAATTACAAGTAACTAGCTGCCAAGCACTTACTAGTTAATTAGAAAAAAGAAAATATTTTAATTTTACTTATTAATATCTTAAGAAACCTATTAAGAATTTTAAAATTAAAATATAGTAATAATCTTCCTAAATATTTAGTAACTAATTTAATAAGATATGGCTATGTTATAAACATGCCTTCTAATTAGCAAAGGAAAACTATTAAGGACATAATTAATAATATAAGTATTTATTAAGTGTTTATTAAGTAATTACTAATTACTTATTAAATTTAATATTATATTTAATAAAATTATTATAACAGGCCTTGTAGCTAGTCTTTATTTCTTAAAATATTTTATCTTAACTTATCTTATTAATGTTCTAGGGTAAAAATTTATAAACATGCGGGTATATAGCTTAAAAATATATATTATACTTGTTTTATAAATAATGTATGGGCTACTTTGCAAGGAATTTAACATAAAATTAGTAAAGTTAAGAGAGATGTAACTAAAAATACTATATATAAGTATAAAGTAATTAGCAAGTACTTAGTAAATATTTTTTAACTAGTTTTTAATAAATTTTACCGCGCGGTAAAGAATCTCTTTAAAAACTAATAATCTTATTTTAAATTTTAAGATTCCTGCCAGCCATAACTAGCTTAGTTATTTATTTTAGTAAGCTAAGTAGCTATAAACTAGTTTTAAACTACTTACTAATTAAGTAAAAAATTTATTAGGTGGTTTTAACTCCTATATTAAGTATATTAACACATTATCTAATCTTGCCGGGCATTATATTTATTAGGTGCCTAAAAATGGCTCTGTTTATCTTTAGTTTTTTAAGAACTATTTACTAGTGAGGTTATTATTAATACCAAGGAATGTAGTGTAGTTAAATTAGTTAAATCTAATTTACTTTTTTATAGTAAGTACCTAAGAGATATTTCCTAATTACTTATAAACTACTTATTAAGCACTTAATTAGCCTATAATCACCCTTAGGGACCAGGAAAACTAGTACATGCTAAATATAAGGTTATATTTTACTAGTTAATTCCTATGAATCTTAATTATAACCCCTATTTTATTTTTATATTTTATGATATTTATACACATGCCCCTTTATTTTTTCAAAAAACCCTAGTAAAAATCATGAATAGTATCTTATAACTAATTAAACAGGCTTAAAGCCCAAGCTTAACACTTAGTAAGTACTTCTTAAGCAGTTTAAAAGTTAATTATAAGTTATTATTAATTACTTTATAGGCGCTTTTCTTAAAACTCTAGTACTGTAGTTATTTTATGCTAAATATAGTTATTATATAATCCAGTAAATTTATAATAGTTTCTTAAATCTAGACCTAATTAGGGCTATTATTAGGAAATAGTGCCTTTTATATTATCCAGCAGGTTAAGATATTAATAATATGATTTTTAAATTAGGAAAGAATATAAAGCTTAAGGTAAGTACTTAGTAACTGCTTCCTAACTACCTAATAACTAATTATATTACCTAGGAGTATGTGCAGGAGATTTACTAGAATAATAATTAGGTCTTCATTATTTATATTCTTAAAGACTAAGCTAAGCTTCTCCATACTTTACCTTTAATTAAAATTAATATATTATACAAGCGTGTTTAGTTAAAAGAGTTAAAGAAATTAATATTTACTATATATTTAAATAATTAAAAAAAGTATATATAACTAACTACCTTATAACTAATTAGTAACCACTTGCTAACTACTTATAATAGTTATTACTTTATGTCGGGTCTTTATAACTAAGGACACAACGGAAGGCTATTATATTATATTTAAAAAAGTTTATAATATTATTTATAAATTAACTAGTAAAAAGCTTACCTTTTATACTATACATAGCACTGGACTACATGCTTTGGTAATAAACATAAATAATAAGTAAATTAAAGGTAACCTTTAACCACTTCTTAAGTACTTGTTAAGTAATAGCTAATTCTTTATAATAGGGCTATTTTAGTTCCTAATAAAAATTAATCTAAAGTCCTATTTATAATTCTGGATTTTAAATAATATTCTTATTTTATATTAGGTATATTTTTTTTAAGAAATTTATAAAATTATTTATAAAAATTCTTTAAATTAATATCTTAGGGCATAAATGGCAGCACTTTTAGAATATAAGTTTAAAAAAAATTACTAAAAATAATATAATTATTTAATCCATAAGTATTTCTTAACTAGTTTTTAAGTACTTTAAAAGTACTTATTAGCTAATTATTCTTAAAGTATAAGCATTTTATAGTTTAAAATTAGGCTTGCTATAAGAAAAATATAGTTATTATAGCAGGACTTAACAAGCATTACTCTTTTATTTTTTATTATATTTTTAATTTAATTTAAAAGAGTATAAATACTATTAAGTAAATATATAATAAGTTTAATTACTATAAAAAGTACTTAACACTACTGCAAGTAATTTTAAAGTAAGTTTTTAATAACTTTATTTAAATACTTAATAAGTGCTCGCTAACTACTTATTAAATATGCATAGGTTATAAAAGCTAGATATATAAAATATTTAATAAAATTAAGCTTATAACTTTTATGGTCTTTAGTGTTAATATATAATTTAAACTTTTAAAACTAGTTATCTTAATTATATAGCTTGGTCTGGTATGTCTTTACCTTAAGTACTTATAAAATACTTACCAAGTACCTTGCAAGTACTTATATAAAAATATTTTATAAAGCTAGCTTAGCAAGAGGAAGAGTCTAATTTTTTAAGAATATTTATAATTAAGATTAAATATTTTTTTTATCTTTTAGTAGTGGAAGGCCACTATAAAAAATTTTAAGTTAAAAAGATAATTAAAAAGGTAGTTAAAGCTAGCAAGAAAGTGCCTAGGTAAGATTAAGATATGATTTTTATTTAAGTACTTAAAAACTATTTATTAAGTACTTACCCCTACTTTTTTAGCACCTCTTAGGTTAGTTAATAAAGAGTTACTATAGCTAATTCACGTGACTAATCTTAAAATATAAAGGTGTAGAAATTAAAAAAAGTTAAAGATTTAAAATCTTAAAACTAAATTACTTATAAAGTAAATTAAAATTAAAAAAAAGTAAGAGTTACGCAAGTTAAAATTAAAAATTAAAAAATAGCTTTTATAATTAATTAGTTCCTAAGTACTTAGAAAGTAGTTATTAATTATATATTTTAATAATTAAGATATATATAATTTACTATGTATTTTTTATATATATCCATAAACCTGTTAAATGCGCCATTAATTTATCAAAATTAACTATTAAGATACTTAATAAATACTTTTTAAGTATTTTATAAGTAGCTTATATAATTTAAAGGGCAGTTTTACTACTTTATAGGCTTGCTTTTATTCTTAAAAATAAAGTATATAAATTTAATAGTAAAGGTATTAAAGTAATAAAGCAGTAAGTTAAATATAGCTATAAATTCCATGTGGAATTTAGGGCACGGGCCAAATTCCACCCGCTTTCCTGCCTAAGGCAGACTAGTGCGTCAATGCCAGCTTTTAGCGCGTCGAACCCAACTACTTTCTGCTACTCCAACTCCTGAGGATTCGACCCCTCTCCATGTATCTAACAACTACTGGAGAACAACATCGTCAAGAACAGTCTATCGGAGCCATAGAATTAAGCCCTATTGTTATAGGCATCCGCTCCTTAGTAGGCTACGTGCGTGTAGCCGATACAGTCGTCATTCTGCCCTCCTTCCCTTGCACATGCAATTTATAACAGATTTTGACCAGGCTACAACCCCATCCAACGCTTCTCATGGAAAGAACATCTCGACGTGATGACCCAAGCCTTGGTTTAGTAGCAATGTATATCCCTCATAACACCACTAAAGATCCAGCACCTAATCTTTATAAGACCTCTTAGGCCTTTGCTAATTACTTTTTAAAAGCTTTATGGATCCTGTTAGCATCTTCTAAGAACCCGCCGCTTATTCTACCAACTCCTCTCAAGAAAAGATAGATAAAGCAAGGAGAGGGATGCAAAGGCGCTGCCAGATGTTGGAGGAAGGGAAAGGGAGTATATTATCCGAACAAAGCTTAAGATTAATAAATTAAAGATCTTTTATTTTTCTTTCCCTTAACTTTACTTGCCTGCTTTGTTATAATTTCTAGTATTTTATTCTTTAAACCCACCTCCTTTTCTTTGAGTTAAACTTTGTAACTGGCTGTTAGTTTAGGTATAAAATAATAATTATTAAATTTGGTAGTACGAAATGGCGGTGTAAATACGACTATTAAAGATTTAGCTTTAACTAGCTTGCTAATTCCTTTTAGCTTTCAAAAAGACCCTTTAGAGGAGTTATGGCTGTATTAAAAGCAAAAGTAAATATTCTTTTTATTTTATATCTTTATAAGTTAACCTTTATAAAATATATTTTACTACTTACTAGTACATTTTACTTCCATAAATTTCTATAAATTTTAGAACCTGTCTTAAGAATTTAAAGCTTCTTATTTAGCTGTTCGCGCAGTGCCTATTTCTTAAATTCTCTAGTAATTCGCGTGATTAAATAAGCTAGCACAAAGAATAATAACTAGAGAAAAAATACTAAAAAGCGCAAATATAAGTTAGGCTTTAATATCTTTATTTATAATATTATTAATAAATTATTTTAGAGTAACCTAATAATTGTTATGGACTAAAGTTATGCAGGGCATGAAAGATAAGCTAACCTAATAGTATAAGAGTATATAATTAGGTACTTTTAATAATAAAAAATAATTTATATCTCGCTTAAAAAATAAAAGAAGTATTCTTAAAAGCTACTTGGGATATCATATAGCTATTAAAATAGTAAGATACCTTAAGGTTATTTATATTAAAGAGTATTTAAAGGATATCATGTAACTTAGACTTATATCATTATATATAAATCTTTCGCCAAGCTTTTGTAAAAAACTATTATTAGTAATTAAATAGCCACTCTAAAATAGCAAGAGTAATTCTATGGTTTTGTACTTTAAAGTTTATTGCGGATCTATCAAAAAATAGCCTAATAATCTTATTAAGTAAAGTCTTTATAATCACTTTATTAATTACATGTATAATAGCTAAGCAAAGAATCTTTAGGTAGCTTCCTAAACTATTATAATATAATTTATTATTGTTATGAATTGCATATACAGAGGAAGGGGGGAAGGGCAGAATAACGGCTGTATCAACTACACGCACCTAGCCTACTAAGGAGCAGATGCCACTATAACAATAGGACTTCAATTAACTGAACTATATATACTCTAATGTTCTCTCTATTCCTGGTTTCCTTTCTCCCTTATATCTCCTTCTCATCTGATTCTATCTCCTTCTAGGATCTAGGGGAACCGTCGTAGACCCACAGTTATACCTCTATTGACGTCACGTGGTCTTTCGTAACAATTATTAACGCTTTTTACAAACTATATTACTCCAGAAATAAGTCCTTTATAATTATAGGGTTAAAGGTTTCTAGTAACTTATAACCTTTTATTTTAAGCAAGTTTTTGATATAACTAATATGCTTAGAATGGGTAACCAGAAGTTATCTAGTTAATACTTATAATTTATCTAAAGAAATAAAGGTAATAGTAATTCCTATTTTAAATAATAGCTTGCAAGTGTTATTTAGTATCTGGCCATGAACTAGGTACTCTTAAAAAAGAATTTATTATATATACTATTAACTATAGCCTAAATAAGGGACTAAAAGTTTTAACTAATTTATAAGAGGTATGCCTGTTACTTATTTATTAAGGTCTAAGGCTTTTCAAGCTTCTTAAGCTAATACTAGTAATTATTATTTTTATACTAAATATTATTAGTTAAGCTAGGTAGCTTAGCAGTGATTTAGTATAAAAATAGCCTGCTTAATTTATTACATAGTGTATTAATACTAACTAGGCTTTATGGCATATTAGCCTGTCAGGGAACGCGGCTAGCGCGGACCGATGTTAGCTAATGGATGTGCTTGACTAATATAGTATAACTGGTTATTATACCAGTAACTAAAATTATAGGTTATTTTACCTAGTTATAGTAAATAATATAATACTAAGCTAGGATAAAACTATAATTATATTGAATAATATAAAGTTATAAAGTAAATACATTGGTAAAATATAATAAAGTTATATTAAGCAGTTTATAAGGATATAATTTAGTTATATATTCAAGAAACTATTCTTATAATATTAAATAGTTTTAGTTACTATTAATTATTATTTTTTTAAAAAATCAAGCTACCCTACCTTTTAGTTTTTATTTAGTCTTTTATATAAGCTTTTTAACCTTAACACTTATATATTCTTTTCTTAAGCATAGAACATTCTTAAATCCCACTAGTTTAGGATAGGTTAGCAGGCTTTATTTGATAATAATAAGCCTTAAGCATAAAAAATAAAAAAATATATTATTATTTAAAAATACTTAGACTTTTGGAAAAATTTAGGTTACTATAGCTAGACTAACCTAAGCTAAGAAACTAGAGTATATAAAGGGGGTAATTACTATAATAGGTAATAAGCTTAGTGCACTAAAGTGCTTAAAAATTTAAAGCTAATAAAATAAAGTTATTTACAAAGAGAAAATATTCCCTGCAAAGTTATCTACCTTTAATCAATATAGATTTATGTAATAATCATCATGGAAATATTAATAAGTATAATAAAGTTATATTTAATGAGTGTAAGCTAGATATGTATAACTTCTAAATAAATAAACCAAGAGACTAAAAGCTAATAACTAAAGAAATCTTTAGAAATTATAAAAAGGTTGAGACATAAAATTTTGAAGTATTTAATAACCTAAACCTTAAATAAATTACTTAAGGTAAAATAAACACTTTATACTAAGGCAGGTTAACTATTAATAAAAAATATTATCAAATTTAATTAGATAGCCTTAAACTTAACCTGGAATAAACTAGTTTTTATATTAAAATATTATAAAGGACTTAGGAGCAAGATAAAGGACTAGTTAGCTTTAATTAATAATTCACTAAAAAATTCTAATAAACTTATTAAAATAGTATTTTAAACTAAAACATGATAGAATAAGTAACCATAAGGCCCATGACATTGTACATAGCCCCTCCACGAGAACTTAGAGATATCCGCGGAGGATCTTCCGCGGATAGGCTAAGTTAATATAAATACTAACTTAGCATACACAAAGGATACCTGTCCTCCGCAAGGGGGGAGTTTAAATTCTTAGTATTAATCTTATAATAAAACCAGTTTTCTAGAAAAAGGCCTATAAACCCTTCTATTCTTATTTTTTAGGTATATTATACCCTTTTATACTACCTATAAGCCCCTTTTAAGGCCAAGGACCTTATAATTTTAACACTTATTAATATATTTAATTTATAAGGGGTAATTTACACCTATACCACGAACCTGGTTAACCTTGCGGCAACTAGAAATAATCTCTTGTAAGACTATTTAGGGAGCACCTGTTTATCCCTTATAAGAAGGTTTATTTATAGCTATTCACGAAGGCTTAATAAAATTTAACTTTAAAATTATTATGTCTTTGTATAAGGGGGAGCCACCCCTTTCACGGCCGCTTAAGAAACTATCTCTGGAAGAACTTCGCGAGCAAGTAAGGTTATAAAAAAAGAAACTAGAATAAGCAAAGCTAATTTAATAACTTTATAAAGAATATATTATAAATAAGACTACTTGCAGGCATGTATAAAATGGGTTAGACTCTTTTTTTATACCTTTAAAAAAAAGAACTCTTATCTCGCAATTACCTAGTAAAAAGGATTAGTATAGTAATAAAAGCTATGTAAATTACTATACCTTTATAAAAAGAGTTTAGGCCTTTAAAGAAATTAATAGTTTCTTGCTAAAAAAAGTTTTAAACTTTACAGTACTTTATCTTAATTTAACACTGCAAGATTTACAAAGCATAAAGTTTAATATATTAAAGGATTTAACATGGATAAACCTCCGCGAGTTTTTTCTTAAATAGTTAGGAGATCCCGCGAATAGGTTATATATTATATAAAGTAAGGCTTTATGCATAAGACTGGCTAAAAATAAATTGGACTATATATACTTATAATATTAAAGGGAATAGTGGTTAAAGCTAGGGAAATAAGGAAATTAAACTAATACTATCCTTTTATAAATCTTTTTTAAATTATACTTACCTGTAATAAAGCAAAAGGTCTGTGAACAGCTATACTTCCTAAAAATGCTTGTGGAATTAGTATCCCTTGTTACCAAGCTTTAACTAAGCCTTTTTTTTATATTATAAGACCTAACTAGTACTAATCTAAAACCTGTAAATATAAATTTTAAACTAAATAACTCTTTGCAGGGCAAGAATAAGGAATCTTTGCGGAAGATAGGTAATTATAAGGTTAAAAGGCCTGCTTTTATAAAAAAGAAAAGAAAAAAGTGGGAGCCTTAGTATTATTATTATGAAAAAATTAAGTATATTAAACTAGATTATTTATATTTTAAGAAGAAGGCAAAGAATAAAAAATAATATAAAAATCTTATAATAATAACTATAATTACTAGTAAATAATCTTAGCTAGAGATAAATTAGGTTTTTATAAGGTAAATATTCTTACTTATAAAGATTACCTTACCTAGCAGGGCAGCCATGGATCACAAGGTACTTATAAATTATAAAAGTAAAGTAAATATAGTTTCTTCTCTTTTTATAAAGCAGGCAGGATAAAAGATCTTGCTATATTAAATATTCACGCGTGTTATTAATAAAGGGCGAGTGCGGAATAAGGGTATTATAAAGGTAAATATAAACCTCCAGGACTTGCACGGGAACTAGAAGGAGTTTAGGATACTTATAGTAATTTCCCTAAATATAAAATAAATAATACTAGGAATACTATAATTAAAGACCTATAACCCGCGGACTATCTAGGCTTTAAAAAAATTAACCTTTGTGAAGTAAGATTATTAGGTTAAAGGGGTATCTGTAGAGGAGTTTATAAAAAAGTTTATAAGGACTAGTTATAACCCTTTTAAATTAATATAATAAAGATTAAATAGATTATATTAGGTAATAAGCTACCAGATTAGTACAGGGATCTTATAATTATCTTTTTAAAAAAAATCCTAATAACTTCCACCCTATTATAAAAGGGTTAATCTTAAGATTAAGATTAAAAAAGGCAAGGAGCTACTATTTAGGCCCTTATATTACTATTCTCCGCAGGAGACTATAGCTATTTATAAGTATATATAAACCATGCTTGTAAAAAGATGGATTTATTTATTTAAATCTTTAGCTGGGGTATTACTATTATATACACCTAAGAAAAATAGTAAAGTTTATATATATATAAACTTCCGCGGGCTAAATATTATATTTATAAAGAATTATTATCCACTTCCTTTTATTAATAAGATAATCGCGAGATTAACTAGCGCGAGGATTTATATATAATTAGATCTTTAGGATGCCTATAATTAGATTTAGATTATAAAAAGGGATAAGTAAAAAATAGCCTTTTATATAAAGTATAGGTTATTTAAATACTTAATAATACTGTTTAGGCTTATAAATACCCCTGTAATATTTTAAGGGTTTATAAACTGGGTCTTCCAAGATTTGCTGGATATCACAGTGGTTATATATATTAATAATATTATTATATTCTTGCAAGACATAAATAGTTACAAGAAGCATGTCCGCGAGGTGCTTAAGAAGCTTCGCGGGGCAGGGTTATACTGCAAGTAAAGTAAATATAGCTTTACCATGTAAAGAATTAACTTCCTAGGGTATATTATTATACCTAATAAAGTTAAGATAAAGGAATCACAAGTGGCCATAATTTAGGAGTAGCCCATGCTAAAAATAGTATATAATATTCTTATGTTTTTTAGGTTTATTAATTAATACTGCAGGTTTATTTATGCCTACACAGCAGTAATAGCAGTCCTTATAAATCTTTTTAAGAAGCCTAAGAATAGTCCCGCGAGAATAGCTAAGGATAAGGGGTTAGTAATAACCCCGGCAGCCTGTGAGGTAGTAAACTTCCTTAAAAAAAAGTTTAAAAAGATAATAAGATTAAATTATTTTATAAAAAAGTTACTCACGCGGGTAAAAGTAAATGCCTTAGGAGGTGGTCTCTACAAAGTATTAACTTAGTTATATTTAAATAAAATATAAAAGCTAGTGGCTTTTTTCTTATAAAAACTTATTATATTAAAGTATAACTATATAACAGGAAAGTAAGAGCTCCTAGTTATTATAAAGTCCTTTTATAAGTAAAGACACTATTTTTAAGGTATGTCACAAGAGGTTAAGGTGGTCACAGACCACGGGGCGCTGGCTGTGTTCCAGTTACTAATAAAGGTGCTCTCGCGGATATAGATTTATTAGTCTTAGTTTTTAGCTGGGTTCTGGTTTTAAATTACTTATTATACAAGAAAATTAAACCCTGCAGATAGACCTTTATAAAGGATTAATTATATATAAGATAGTTAATATAAAGAAAACCAAAAGGGTTACACAAAGTAAGTAAAATAAAAGCTGCTTTAGTAATTAGGTATTACAGACACACAAGGTGCCCAGGAGGATATATTTTTAAGTATAATTATAAAAAGTATTATAATACAGGCTCTATAAAAAGACCTAAAAAGGGACTAGTTTATAACTTATATAAATAGGTTAGGTCCCTGATAGCTCAGGCAAGTATAGCTTATAATTATAACTATTAATAATAGTAATCCTTTATTAAAGATAAAGGTTCCTTACAAGGAGGTAAGAAGGATTTATAAAAAAAAGGGGCTATTTAGGCTAAATTCCTTGAAAAGGATCCTGGAGAGTTTACCAGCTTTTTTAAAGCAGGACCCCTTAGTAAAAAAGGTCCTGGGTGTAATTTATAAATATAAATTACAGGGAAGGAATCCTAAGGTGCATAAAAGTACTCCGCGGCTATAAAAATAATAACACGTGCGGCAGGGCCTCTTATATAACTAGGAAAGGTTATATATTCTAAATTATTACTAGTTATAAATAAGAATTCTTGTAAAGTTATATAATAACCTATTTACAGGGCACTTTACAGAAAAAAGGGCCTTGGAGCTGGTAAAGTAAAGGTTTTTTTAGCCAGAGATACGTGACTTTATCAGGAAGTACTATAAGTTATATGTCATCTGCCAGGGTTTAAAAATAATTTATAGCAAGTAACAAGGCTTACTTTAAATCTTTACTAGTACCCGCGGAGCCCTGGGAGCAAATTAGCATAAATTTTATTATAAACCTGCCTGTAAGTATTAAAATAAAAGATTTTAATAGCTCGCGGGAGGTATATAATACTATTTTAATAATAATAAATTAAATAAGTAAGATAGCTTACTTTATTCCTATAAAAAAATAATTAAGGGTCTTAAACTAGCTTACCTGGTAATTTATAAAATATTTTAGTTACATGGCATGCCTGTAAATATTATAATAAACTATAGGAGTATCTTTATAAAGTGGTTTTAGTTAAACTTTATATATTATATTTTAATAAAGCACTTAATAAGTATTATATATTATTTATAAATAGTAATTAAATAAAATACTTAAATAATATTTTAAAGCTGTTCTTGCAAGGATATATTAACTTTTTATAAAATAATTAGGTTAATTATCTGCCTTTTATAAAGTTTATATATAATAACTCGCGACAGGTATTTATTTAAAATATACTATTTTATATAATATATAAAATAAATCCCAGGGTTATTATACTAAACTTAAAACTAGGGGACAAGGGGTCCTGTAAGGTGTTTAACTAGATAAGACACCTTTAAAAAATCCGCGAGGAGGCCAGGAAGGGTATTAAGATTACTTAGGCCTTGTAAAAAAAGTATTATAATATAAAAAGGGTCGCAAGAACCTCTTAGATCATTAACTATATTTAAATTAGTAATATAAATTAATTATAAATAAGGTTAAACCGGAAGTTAGATTAGCTCCGGTCTAGTCCGCGAAGGGTAATAAGGTAAATAAGATAAAATACTTATTATATAGCTTTATTTTATATATTTATGCTTTGCAAATATAAGGAAATAAAGGGGGTGAATACTTGTAAGTATTATAAAACCAGGTTTATAAATAAAAAAATAAAAATATTATATAAAGAATATTCTATATCCAGGCATTAAGAATCCTAAGCTACTTTAAGTAAAGTAATTAAAATATAAAAAGGTTATAAAAAGCCAGTTAAAAACTTAAAGCACTTATAAGTATATAAGAAGTATATAATAAAAAAATAAAAATAAGGTAAAAATATTCTGCGCGAACCATACTAATAGCATCCTCCCCTTTTAAACCAACACCTAACTATCCTCCACAAAAATTGCCATTATACACATATACCTCATGGGCACAGGAAATAAAGCCTATTATCTTTACAGGAGAAGGCTCTGCGGGCAAATTAACTAATAATGATTTACTAGAACTTAAGCCTCTAGTGCCTGACTAGACTACCTAGTCTTATATAAAAAATAAAAATTTTAATAATATAAGTAATTATTATACTTCTTGCTAATCCCCTTAAAATATATTTTATAAATACAGGTTAGCTTTTACTAATCCTAGTAAATAGGTAATAGCACTTAATATACTTATAACTATAAAAAGGTTTACTTTTAGTGCATGTTATAAAAATAGCCTTATAAGTTTATACATAGTTTATAATCTAGATTTTACTAGCATAGCTATATTAACATACATGCCTACGCACTAGGGTGAAAATTTATTATCTTTCTTAGCTAAACAGGGGCTTAGTATTATCCCAGGATGCAAGGCCAGGTAAAATTAAAGGGTTATTTATAAAAAAGGTTCCCTAATAAAATAATATATTTTTTAAATAGTTTATAAACTAACCCATAGCCTAGTTATTAACTATTACCATGCCTAAAGGTAAGATATCCCAGGCCTTCCTAAAAAGTAGCCTACCTTAGGCAGGGGGTATATTAATTATAAGATAGCTAGGTAATTATAAAATATTAATATATATAAAAGAAGTATTAAGAATATTTATAGTAGCTAGTAGCTATATAATAATATTAAATAGTATTATAATTATATTCTCCCGGGTAATTATATAAGAAAAAAGGGTATTTAATAAATTTAACTAAAAATTAAAATATTACTAGTTATTAGTACCTAGGCCAGCCCAAAGATTAAGGCTATAAGTAGCCACAGGCGGGGATATAAAAAAGGCCAGGAATAAGGAAGCAGTAACAGCGGGAGGTATTTTTAATAACTTAAAAATTTATATATAAGTTAATAATTACCTGCTTGCAAGGGCTATAAAAGTAAAGTAAAAAACTATAATATTAAAGTATATTATTTAAAAGTACTTATAAAACCTTACTTGCTAAAGTTAATAGGTAGCTAAAAGCCAGGAAAAGCTTATATAATAATTTTAAAGTAAGAAATATATAATAAAAAATAAGAAAAAGATAAGAATAAAGATGTTAAAATATATTACTTATAGGTATTTAAAAAACCTTATAAGCTATAATTATTAAAAGGCTAAGAACCAGGAGGACCTTTTAAAAATAACCTAAAAATAATATAAAATAAAAAAGAATAAAAAATCTATAAAAAGAAATAGCCATACTCATGGAATTCTTAGAGTGTGTTATTGAAAAAGAAAAGAAAGAAAAGAAAGAAAAGAAAGAAAAGAAAGAAAAGAAAGAAAAGAAAGAAAAGAAAGAAAAGAAAGAAAAGAAAGAAAAGAAAGAAAAGAAAGAAAAGAAAGAAAAAAGAGAGAATAAAAGGGTATTTTAGTATTAAAAACTAATATAAAAGTAATAACCTAAAATAATATTTCTCCTGCAGGTAATAATAAGTATAGCTAGCAGGTATTAGTATAAAAGTTATAGCCTTTTAACCTTTTTACTAAACTTCCTAAATAATATATAAAGCAGGAGGTGGGCTGGAAGTTCAGGATACCTAGCAGGATTTTTATAAGATTTATAATATTAAAATAGCCTTTACCTTATAAAGACCATGCTCGCGGAAGTACTATACTTAAGATATAAAGAAATATATAAAAATATTTAAATATACTAAGGCATCTATAATAATAATATATATTTATAATTTATAAGAAATCTTAATATATAAGGAAATAAATAATCTTACAGGGCAAGGCCTAATATTTTAGGAAAGAGTACTTATAAAAACTTAATATAATTAAAAAGAGCTTTTAAAGCCGTGTATAAAGGGTTAAAAGATAGTAATATATAAGGAAGTATATCTTTTTTTATTACATAGTAAGAATTCTTTCCTAGTAAAGGGTTTTTTAAGGCTATTATAAAGGTTTTTAAAGGGTGCTTTAGGATATCTAAGCTAGTTATAAAAACTAATAAATCTATATTTATAGTAATACCTTACTTAATAATTTAAAGGCTATAAAGGCCATATAATGAATTAATACTTTAATCTCCTGTAAGACCCCTAAAGGTAATAACTTTACTTATAAAATAATTCTATATATTTTATGAAAAGCTTTACTTAATGTATTAAGTTTTATTTACATGCAAAGCTTTTTTATGAAATGATTAAGCCTAAATAGTTTCTATAAACTTTTACTTTAAAATATTTATGGCTTTATAAGCCTTAAGTATTATTATCTAGCTTTAAATCCTTAATTATCTTTACAGGCCTATTCTTAGGCTTTTTAAAAAGGTTTATAAGGGCTCTTATTATAGCTATATAGGCCTCAATAAACCTATAATATCAATTAATAAACCCTAAAAATATAAGAATATCTTATATAATTTTAGGTATAGGCTAGTCTTAAATTATAGCTATATATAAGAATTTTATTTTAATATTATTAAGGGTAATAATATACCCAAAAAGGCTAAATTATTATATTATAAAAATATACTTACTTTACGTATAATATAGCCCTGCCTTGTGAAGCCTTTTTAGCACCCTATAAATATACTTTTTTATTAATTTTTTATTGCTTGTAAATAAATAATAATATTATCAATATAAATTACCGTAGTAATGTTAAGTACTTGAATAGCTTATACTTCATATAAAAGGCTATTTTTTATCTATTACCTTTTATAATAAAAATGCAGTTATATATATTATAAAGGTTAGGTCAAGTAAAGATCTTTATGTTATTCGGCCTTACAATTATCTTATTAATTAAAAAGAATAAGTAATAATATTAATAAAAATAAATTTTAAGTTATAAAAGTCCAAACACATGTAAACTTTTTTATTTATAGGGTATATATAACAGTGCTCCCGGGGAAGACTTAAATAATTAAATTTATTTTTTATAGGCATTATTTAAACATACTTATAAATTATAGCTATTTCTTATAAAAAGTAATAATACAAGGAACTAAATAATAGGGTAGAAGTTATTAGGATTTATTTCCAAAAAATACCCCTGTAAACTTACTGCACTAGTCTAGTAGCTTTTTACTTATAGTAGTATTTATAAAAACCCTTTATAAACTTTTTTAAAAAACTCCTTAACAAGAAAGGTGCCCTTTTTGAAAAAAAAAATTATACTTTTTTATAGCCTAACAGGTTTTTAAATCATATATTTATAATTATAGGATTTTAAAATTATTTAATTTATGTCCAGGGATATTACTATAAAGAACCTAAAGGTTTACTAGGTTTTTTATAAGTTTTGAAATTTTACTTTTACCTTCATAACTTTTCTATTCTATAGCTGCCCGTAATTAACAGTTTACATGAATATTTAATATAAAAGTATTGTTTATCTAGCTTGCTTCGCGAGCAAGAATAATATTGGATTTACCTTACTTTTAAAATTTATAAGTATTTTATAATCTATGCCCACTTTACTAGGTAAGATAATCTTTATAAATCAAAATATTTATTTTACATTAAGTTACCTATTATTTAGTAAAAATTATTTATCAGTAATAGTACCTATATTTACAGGTTTTTATATTATTTTTCATTTTTTATATCCCTTGCGTGCTGTAGGTATTTAAACTTAATATACCTGAGCGTTTTGTAACTATAGCATTGAATATATATTTATTTCCTTTTATAAGAGTTAGCTTTTTTACCTTATGTTTACCTAGCTTTTATAAAGTCCCTTTATTTTCTTTATATTTTCCTTATAAATAAATATTTATATTTTTGCTTGCAGGTTTTAAGAAGGTTATTATATTTCACGAAGGGATAGGGAGGCTGCGATAAAGCTTGGTAATTAAGAACACTAGTTCCGCGAGTATTTTTAAGAAAAACTGGCTATTTGCGGACCTTCTACTTTATTATAAGTAGGTAAGTCTTAAAAAATAGCTGCTACTTAAAAAATATTAATATTAAGTAATTTTCTAAACTTTATATTTATAAAGTTATTTATACCTTGAATTTTTGAATGATATACTATGTCCATGTTACTTTTAGCTAGCTATTTTTGATTTTGTTCAACACTAAATACCATGGATCCCACTATTCTAATCCTAATATTTAAGGCTATTATAAATATCCCTGTGGCAGCTACTCGTATTATAGCCTCTTATAAAGTTATAAATAGATTTTTAGCTTAAATTAATTTAATTAAAAACTGCCAAGTACTAATTAGAGAAGCTATAACAGGCCCTGTAATACTAAATCCATAATACCTAATATTACAGGGCTATTAATTGATACTATAGCAAGGGCAAATCCCGTGCTATCATTACTTAGCTTAATTATATATTTTGAAGTGATTATTTAGCTAAAATGAATAATTAAGCTTATTATATTCCCTAATGATTTTATTATAAGTATTATAAAAAATAGGTAATATAAGGGTTTTTGGGGAAAAGGGAAAGTAATATAGATAATTAAAGCAGGTAATTAGGTTATTATGATGTTAAATCTACAAAATTAAGAAAGTTATTAACTCCAAGGGTGTTATTATAAAAGAAATATAAAGGTACTCTAGACCTTAGTTATAGGTAAAATATAGTTAGGCAGGTACTTAAGTTATAATAATTTATAAACACTTAAGATTTGACTTATCTATTATGAAAATTTATAAAATAAATATTTAAGTTATATGTCATTATAAAAGAAATAATAACTTATATAAGTTAAAACTACCCCTAAAAATTGAAGTATATTTGATATTTATATTTGAAAAGCTTTATTTAATTTATAATATTAACTCATTACCTAGTTTAGTAATTGTAAATAATTAAAAGAATAAAAAAGTAGAAAAATTATTACTTTATAATTATTTATGTCAGCCTCAGGCGGCGAAGGAGGTTTAATGACATAGGGAGAACGGAACACGGTGACATCACGACTGATTCTCCTTATGTATCTAAGGCCAACCCTTAGTGTAGCTTAGTTGGCCAAGAGTTAGTCTTTATAATATGTAACCTAGAGATTAACCACTGTTTTACCCCCTTTTTTCTTAATATTTTACTTTGTACCTGGCTCTATATCCTAGGCCATTATAATTCTAACTCTTTACTTTAAGCTACCTACAGAGAGACACTATGCTACCTAGCTACTTGACTATAAATTTAAAGAGTATTTATTATAAGGATAATCTTAATAAGGGACTATTATACTTTCATGGTTTACCTATATATAAGACTATAAAAGAAAATAGACTATTAAAGCATAAATATTCCTAAATTAGTCCTAATATAATATTAAATAAGAACCAAATTTAACAACAAGAATAACAGCTTTAAAAAATAAAATAGTATATTAAATAATTAAAACAGTAATATTTAGCAAGAGAATTAATACTAAAACACTGCTAATATAAAAAAGGGAGTTTAGAAAAAAAGAAGGAAGAATTAAGAATAAAAATATCCCTAAATATACTATTAATTTTAGCCTGCAGTAATAATTAAACTGGCTTAGTACTTTGGAATTAAATTTTAAAGAAGCTCCGGGTAAGTATAGGACAAATTAACAGAGAATCTTAGGTGCTTTAGTCCATATGGATTAAGTATATAAAAGTAATTAGAAATGTTATACTAACAAACTAGAGAATATAAAGAATATAAGCAAGAATTTATTATAAAAATACTTCTAAGAATGGACTGCTAGCATTCTTAGGAGTTTAATAACAAGCTTACTAAATATAATAGTAAAGCTGGAAATAGCTTATTAAAAAAAGGATTAAGATCCCTGTGATTTTGCTAACTATTTAGGTACATTAGAATAATATTTTAATTAAGATGCAGAAAAGGTCCAAGTATAAAAATACTTTAGTAAACTCTAGCCAAGCCTAAGAGATAAGATTTATAACCATAATTTTAAAAAATTACCAGAAACCTAAGATAAACTGGTCTAAATTACCTCTTAATTCTGGTTAAGAATGCAGTATTTTTAACCTCGAATTATATCTTATTACAACAAGATAAAAACAGCATTTAATTAAGATAAAAACGGGCCTGGCCCAAGAAGGATTAGCTAAGAAGAATTATAATCCAGGAGATAATAAGATTAAGAATTTATAATAAACCAAGGCCTCCAAGGAAGAATTTTAAATTAAAATTAGGGATAATTATCCAGAAGAGGATATTCACGAGAGCAAGGTGGAATAATGCCAAATTAAGACTAAAATAAAAGATATACATGTTTTAAATATAAAGAAGAAGAATATATCATGCTAAAATACCCTAATCCTTTAAAAAATCTAAACTATTAACCACGGAATCCTAACTAAAAAGTAAATATTTAAGAAACCATTATAAAAAACCCAGAATAAAATAAATATAATAAATATAAAGGGAAAGAACCAGATAAATTTATAAATTAGGATAATAAAATAAATAAGAATTAAGAGGGAAATAATAAGGAGCTGGAGTAAAGTCTTAGACTCCAGTTTAATATCCTTAAATAAAGACAGGCTAGTGTTTACGGACTAAAGTAATTATAAAAACCCCTAAGAAAAATATTAAGATAACAGCAGATATTAATACCTGTGCTTAAGTAAATATAATTAGTTTAAACTTTATAAACAAGCATGCTTAAATTAAGAAAAACTATTATGCCCTATTATGGCAGGATATAGTAAGAGGAAAGACTAGACTAATAAGATATAAAAAGTACCTTTAAAGATTACTAACTTTAAAGAAATAATAAAGAACTTTATAAGGCTATATATAAGAGTTAAGTAAATTAGTTATAAATACCTAATTATTTTATTAAATACCATAATTCGGGCACTGCATATTTACATGTTCGCAGGTTAATAATAATTTAAAAATAAAGTGGTAAAGCATTCGCTCTTAAGCTAACACAAGTTTATAAAAGCATGTTAAAACCAAGCTTATGTATTTGCTGTTATTCCGCTTCCAGAAGAAATAAGAAAAGCCAAAAAGATAAATTAAACTAATAGTTTACCCACTAAACTTAACATGTTTTATAATGTATTCTCTTCCTATAAAGCAAAAATAATGTCATTAAAATTAGTGCTAACACATGGAATTATAATAATAGATGGATAATTTCCACCTTATAAACTAATCTACCCTTTTTCTCCTGCTAAATTAACAGTATTACGCTAATATATTAATAAAAATATTAAATATAAAAAAATCTAACCCTCTAAAAGTCCAGCAGGAGCACCTATCCTTTTTATGCCCAAAAGAAATAAAGGATTATAACTATGCGTGGATTACCGGGGATTAAATAAAATAACAGTCAAGAATTAGTACCCTTTACCTCTAATTTTAAAAATTCTTAATTACCTATCTAGAGTAACTTAATTTACTAAAATTAACTTAAAAGACGCCTATTATTATATTTAAGTTAAGGAAGAAGACTGCTGGAAGACAGCTTTTTGGTGTTAATATAAATTTTTTAAATATATTATTATACCTTTTAGTTTAACAAATACCCCTGCTACATTTCAAAGTTATATACATTTTATATTATATAATATTTTGGATTATTTCTGCGTTATATACCTTAATAACATTCTAATCTTTTCCTCTAACCAGAAATCCTATATTAAACATGTAAAACAGGTCTTAAAACACCTGCCAAAAGCTAAGTTATTTATAAATTTAAAAAAAATATTTATTTTTTAAGAAAGAGGTGGAATTTCTAGGGTTATAGTTAACCAAAACAGTGTTAAAATAAACCCAAATTAGATTACTATTATAACATCCTGGGAAGAACCTTGTTTTTATAAAGCTTTATAGTTATTTTTAGGTTTTATAAACTTTTATTATTAATTTATTTATAATTTTTCAAGAAAAGCCCTTCCATTAACAAATTTAATAAAAGGAATATAAAAAGGAAAGAAGATAGGCCCTTTATGTTTTAAGAATCCTAAAAAACAAGCATTTTACTCCCTACTTAATACTTTTATAACAGTACCTTTATTAAAACATTTTAATCCTAAACAGAAAGGCTAATTAAAGGTTAATACTAGTATAAGCGGAATAGCAGGGATTTATTTATAACTAGATAATGCTGGAAAATGGCACCCTGTTATATTTTAGTTATATAAATTCACTAAAGCAGAAATTTATTAATTAATTCTGGATAAGGAGCTTTTTACCATTATTTGGTTATTTTGTTATTAAAGATAGTATTTAGAAGGATCTCCTTATACTATTATAGTATAGTTAGACCATGCAAATCTCTGTTCTTTTATACAGCAGCGTAAGTATAATAAAAAACAAGCAAGATAGTGTATAAACCTTGCTCCTTATAATTTTATTATTTTTTATTATCCAGGGAAAAAAAACCCTGCAGACACTCCTTCTAGAAAGTATAAAAAGGATGCGTACTAAATATTAAAAAAAGACTTTTTAGCCCTAATCCAGTAACATTTAACTGGCAAAGTAAAGGTATAAACCATTATTATTTAAGATCTAATCTAAGATAAGGAACTGGATCCTGCTCAGGAACCTACTATTAAGGTTTAGAATATAAAAAGTTAAAGAAAACACCATATTTATAATAATCCTTTTAATTTTAAGACTAAATTGGAAGTAGATCTAAAGTTTAATAATTATAATATAATAAATATTTAGTTTAACCTTAAGCAAAATCAGGTCCTACCTTATTACCTTGTTTAAAATACCTATATTAGTAAGGATATTTGCTCTAAGCAAGTATTAAATTATTTAATAAAGTTAGTTTAAGTATTATAATTTATAGATAACTAGATTAAGGACTAAATTACAAGCTTAAAGGCTAATATGCCTAGGCTTAAAAATTAGTTTATATAAAAAAATAGATTACGCCTGTTTAAGAACTAAATATATATATTATTAAACTAAATACTAAGAACTAAAATTATTTAAGCTTATTATAATAACCCTGTTATAGGATATTTTACAGCTAAATAAACTAAAATACTAGTTAAATAAAAGTTTTTTTAAAGTAAAATAAGATTAATAATTAAGTCCTATACCTGTTCCTGCCCTAATTACTAACATATTATTACGCCACGACACCGTTTATATAGAAATCTTTAACCCTTACCAAGACTAACACACCCTTTGAAACAAATTAGCATGGATTTTATTACCGGACTACCCCTAATAACATATTAAAAAGAGCATGTTAACATAATCTTTATAATTATAAACTATTACTTTAAATAGTCCTAATTTATTCCTGTGTCCACCTTAATCCAAGCACATGAACTTACTAAAGTGTTTTAATAATAATAGGTTTTAAAATAGGGTTAACCTAAAGGTATTATATTAAATTAAGATTCCTTATTTACTAGTAAATACTGGGGAAAACTATAGTTTTACTACTAAACCAAAATTTATTTATCAACAGCGTTCCACCCCCAAACCAACGGCTAAACCAAGCGAAAAAATCAGGTTTTAAAATAATATTTACAGTATTTCTGCGCTAAAAACCCACTTGTCTGGCTAGATTTATTAAGTACAGTATAATTTGCATGTAATAATGCCCGGAATAGCACTATTAGCATGTTATTTTATTAGGTGGTTATTAGTTAAGACCCTGAACTTATTATATAGCTCGCGGATAAGCCTTGGCAGACAGAGGTACTAGTAGCATTAACAAGAATTAATAAATTAAATAAAATTTATTGCAAGTGTGGCAAAGAATAGGAAAAGAATGAAAAATAATACTAAGAATACTATAATTAGTATTTAAAAAAATATAAATTTTATACTAAAATAATAAGTCAAGCTTAATACTAAAAATTTAAGGCTTAAAGTTCCGGCCAAGCTTAAGCCAAAATTTATTAAACTATTTCATATTCTTAATAAAATTAAAATAAATGCTTATCACTTACATTTACTGGAAAAATATAATTAAATTTATAATATTTTTCATGTTTCCCTGCTCGAGCCATGGCAAGGCTAAAATAATACCGACATGATGCCAGAACTTAAAGAAGACAAAGAATGGGAAATTAATAATATTATAGCATAAGATATTATTAAGAATAAAAATTTATACTTAGTAAAGTGGAAAAATTAGCCTTTTAAGTATAGTAAATAAGTATTAATTAAGGATGTTAATACTCTGGATTTAATATAAAAATATAAAAAGAAACGCTAAAGGGAAAATCATTTTAAAAAGGTAGTAAAATAAGATTATGCACACCGTGGAAGACCTTGCTAAAATAACACCAAAAAATCACTATCTTAGCTGTAAAATCAAAAATTTCTATAATTTATAATAAGCCTTATGCATCTACAAGCCCCTATGAAAGGAAAAGCACTAAAAAGAAAGTGGAAAAGTGTTATTTACTAAAGGGGATAAACCCTAAACAAAGCCGGGAAGCCACCGCGGCAACCGCACAATAATATAAAAACTTTTTAAAATAATAAAGCAAGCTTGCTAAAAAATAGCTAAAAGTAAAATAAATCTTAAGCTCCTAAGGAGCAAGAACAAAGGGTATCACTGCTATGTACTAAATATATATAAAAACTAAAGTAAAAATAACTAAAAGGCTTAAAATAAAGCCTAAATATCCTAAATAAAAATAAGAAATAAGACCTTTACCTTTTTAACACGGACTGCTATGTCCTCCTCCTTAAGATAGGAGTTATAAATTATTTTAATAACCTTAGTAAAAAAGCATCCTTTTACCATAATCCACTAGGTAAAACTGCTGTCACCCTTAATAAGATAAAGATAAATATTAGTAATATAAGCAGTGTTCTCCTCCTTAAAGGCCAAGTAATCCAGAGCCAGAACATAATAAAAAAGGGCATAATATAATAAAGTTTCTTTATAATATTATATAATATTTTTTACCAAAATTCTTCTTAATCTTTATTATTAAACTAAACTCTTTTTTATATGCCTTCTTGGTGGATTTAAAGGCTTTAAGGAGGTGAAACATTACCTAATAAATATTAAGTAATAACTTATTATTTTAAGTTATCTTATCTTTCTTAACCTCTTCGCCATTAGGTCGGGGCTAAAACCCGTGGTACCAGGTTAAGAGGCTAGCTAGATTAGCAGTGTTACCTATTATTATTAATTTAGTTTAAGACCTTGCGTATTAGTACCTAAATAATATAAAATAGGGGGGTACTTACCAGCTTACAGGTATTATTTCTCTTATAGCACTGGCGGCATAAAATAAAAAAGACTATGTTTATAATATAGTTAATTAAGAAGGGTTTAAAGGCGTCCTCGGGGTTTATTACTACTAAAGCAGTATAAAAATAATAAAGGCACTAGTAAACTTTTAAAATAATTAAAGTCTTAATAATATCTTTCTTGCGCTTCGGGGCCATAATAATAATGAAATAAAGGAGATTAATAATAAAATTAAAATAAAGATACTTGCAAAGTAAATGGAAATGGGATATGTTTATTTTAAAGAGAATATAAAAGAGAAAAAAAAAGTTAAGAAAAAGAAATTATTATTTTTTGTTTAGCTACCTGTATAAAAATTATTACTATAATAATAATCCTTGAGCCTAAATATAACCTGATTAAGATAATAATAATCCTTGGCCAGATCACGTTTAAATCATCCCTTTATATTACTTATGGTTAAAATAATAACGCATAATATTATTTAAATAATCTTAATATAAAACTTAAACACTAACAAGGTAACACCGGATAAATCCCCCATAAATAAAAGTTACTATAAATATCTTAATCTTAAGCATTAAACTACAAAGTGCTAAAAAAAAGTAAAATAAAATTATTAAGGAATATAAAAGAACCTAATACAGAATCCTTAATATTATTTATAAATTAAGGTTAATCTTTTCAGGAGCGGGCAGAATTATTAGCCTTAAATAGCAAAGAAGGTTTAATAACATAGGGAAAATAAAACATGGTAATATCACAACTAATTCTCCTTATGTATCTAAGGCTAACCCTTAGTGTAGCTTAGTTAGCCAAGAGTTAGTCTTTGTGATATACAACCTAGAGATTAACCACTGTTCCACCCCCTTTTTCCTTAGTGTTCTACTTTGTACCTGGCTCTATATCCTAGGCCGTTACAATTTAATTACTTATTACTTTAAAAATATGATATAAGACCTGTTATACTAGTTATAACTTCATAATAATTTTATAAATATATTTTTAAGAATTATAAAGTACTATAAGTAAAACTTAAATTATATTAATTCATTAAAATATATAATATAGTGGCTACATGCTACTAAAAATAACAAAAATTCTGGAATATGAAAAATGATAAATTGATAAAAAAAGATTGAGATTAAAATGTTTTTAAAATTTATTAAAAGAGGTTATTATAACTATAATAATTATAATTATAAGCTATGGGTAAGATATAAGGTTGAAAGTATATTATTAGAAAATTAAGTTATAGATAAAAAACTTACTTCTAATTTCAAAAGTAGTATTTATTCTAATTATTAACTTTAAAACTTTTCTATTATATTAATATTTTTTCCCTTTATACTTAAAATTCCGTGTATAGCGCTAAATAAAAAATTTAACTTATTTTAAATAGTTATTTTCAAAAATAATATATTTATAAATAACTTAAAGTTTTTAAATGAGTAAAAGGGCGAGCCTAATGATAAAATTTATAGAAATTTTTATTCTATTTTAAGCATCGATAAAAAGCCCTTATAAAATATAAAATATAAAGCAAATAAGCCTTTAAACCCCCTTGTTTTGGGAAAAAGTAATAATTCTTTTTGATTTAAAAGGATTTTAATATTGTTATAAAAAATCAAAAAAGGGCTTAAGTAATATACTACTATAATAGTTATAATGTAATTTTTTACAAGAAAGCTATACTTGCCTAAAAGAAATCCTATTAAATAACTTATTCAAGGATTTAAAATTAAACTACATGCACTTTATCCTAATAGTATATGAAGTATTTTCTTAAAGTAAGATATAAAAAAGTAAGGTATTATTTAAAAAAATGTTTTTAGCCTTAAAAAAAGAGACTTAGGTATTAAACGTTAGGCTTAGTTACCATATGTTTTCCTTATATAATACTTAATTAGTTATTATCTCAAGCAGCCCTGGCAAAGCGGCTCTGGTTAGTGTGGAACTTTTAGGGGTTTTTAAAAAATACCCTTTTACCTTTACTTTTTAATTAGGTATATCTTAGGCTATCAAATCTTATACCTTTTATATTTTTCACGTGTTTGTCACTACCTTTCACTATTTTTAAACCTGGTAGGAAAAGCCGAGTTACGCATGTGGGTTATTACAGAGTTATGATTACTTAATGGAAGAGAGTATTAACAAGTTTGACTTCTTGGAGGGCTATCCCCAGGCCTACACCACAGTTTTCAACGTCCAGAACGTCCAGAGCGGCTCTATAGCCGCTGGCTTGAATCCATAAGATCCGCAGAGGGTTCTCAGCAAGCTAAGGGTGGTGGTTTTGACTACGGGCCCCCCCCCCCCCCCCCCAAGTAATGGTGCGCTTGGACCTTTAACTGCTCCGAAAAGACGTCCCATAAAGTGTTTAAATTGCAGAATTTTAGGCTATAACAAAACTTGATGTCTTGTATTTAACTACATTAAATTATTTTCTAATTCGTAAAATTGCGTTGTTGGCGTTGAATTTAAGATCTTAAAGCACGATAATCTTTGGTGTTGTGAACGGCTGACCGGTGGCGGACGGGTGACTTAATAATTACGTTATATTCATATTGATTATTTGATTATTGTTGTGAGGTAATCATTACTCCGTGGGTTCAAGCAATGTGATGCGTAGTTAGAATAATAAAAGCCTTAGGCAGATGGCAAGAATACACACGTTGCATTGTTTTATAGCAGCCTCCACATTTGTGTTGCAACATGGGGAAAAACCCTCCCGTACAGCTGGTGGGAAAAACCCATGTCAAGGCTCCAGGAAAAGGGTCAAGCTCATAATGACAAAGTATACATATGGCCCATGAGAAAGATTAAGGGAAAGACGTCAATCAGATTGATACCAGCGTAGATCCACAGACTTCCAATCTTAACAAACCAAGGGATACCTTATGGCGGAGGGGGTGTGCAGGTTTGCGTTGTGGTGGATGAGCTTCCTCCATGGCACTCGATGATTGTGTCTTGCTGGGGAATGGTTACCGCGGGGCGAACCATAGAGCCGGAGACTATGTATGTGGTGCACTTATCGCAAATTGGTGGCTGGGTATGGCAATTGGAACACGTATCATTTGGAGGGCCTCCTGCAGCAAATGCAGCAACAGGGGGCACAGTAGGACTGGAAGAAACGTCCTCGCTATCATCCTCTACGACAATAGTCTTTTGAGCACCTTGTACCAGAGGGCTCTGCAAAACTGCGAGGATTGTCCAGATTAAGATCGGTTTCATGGTTGAACTAGCTAATGGATACCTTAGCTAAGATGATTAGGGAGTGCATGTGCTTTCCTAATGACTCACCTAGTATGAGAGTTTGTCTTATTGCACTCTGACAGTTGCACAGTGTGGGACCAATGGTTTTTATGATAATGGGTGAAATAAATGATACATCTTAGATCTAGGATCTCCAAAGCCATACTTCCAGCTTTATACCCTGCAGAACTCTAAAAAGATAAATATTTTAAGAGACACGATCTCATGACATCTAGAGAGTATCACTATGACACTAGGCTCTTACTATTACGGGGCGATGTAAGGATCATAAAGTCTATGGTTTAATAATGGCTGATAGTACGAATTCTGAGCAACGTAAGTATCTCTAACATTCCAACGAGGACAAGGTATTACATCAAGATTCCACTAGTTGCGCCTGTCTGCTACCACTGCTTTCAGAAAATACTGTCATAATGAGCAGCATTTTATTTGGTCTATATCATGACTCTGGCCTATTGCAGATATCTGCGGGTCTTTGAACTACTAAGGCTGTACTTTGCCCCATATTTACAAGTACGGGCTAGGAGTAATGTCTCGTCATAGACACCGTCTTGGTTGTATATGCCTTGCAAAATACTCTACGACCTGCAGTCAACCCAAACCTATGACGGTATTGTCCAGCACCCACAAACATCACGATCGAAAGCCTCGACACAACTACCTTGATTTCATGACATCATGTGATGGTGATCCAACATTTACTCAAAATGATGGAGTATACTATTTAATTATATTCATCATAGTGTAATCAACCAGGTTGAACATGGATGGGCAATACTTGCATACCCACAAGCGCACAGAGTCTAAGGATCACTATTACCCGGAATCATTCTCCTGGCTTCTTAACGGCCGGACAGGAAAAACTATCACTTGGCGAAGCCCACCTGATCCTATTCTTGACGAAATTTCAATGATTTCAGTAGAAACATAAATGTTCTCACTGACACCTAAATGTAGTTCGCTAACTCATATATTACAGTCTAAGAGGAGAATACGATAATCCATTATTTCCTCTAGAAGTCCAGCTTTCTCGCAAACTTCCTTTGGCTTGTTCTCTCATTTTAGACTGAATCCAGTTGGTACAAATTGGTTATACATATTTCTCAATCATACAATCAAAGTACCATAGGATGGTCTTATTCCCGACTACGAAGGAACATGTCAACTCAGCAAAGCGCACGTCCCTCTTCAAGGCTCATGGCCATAGTCGTCGCATTCTTCTTAATTATCGCTCAGACAGGTCATTGCAGCCCAGACTCAATCACAAACCGGTTTGCGTTTATCACTTACCTAACTGGAGGCTCCAATGCGCAGGCCGACAAAGACGATGTGTACTTCATGGGAGCTCGTGTGCTCACTTATCAGTTGCTTCATGCCCCAGCGACCAGAGCAGAAACCCCAGTGCCATTTATCGTCCTGGTTACACCGGATGTGCAAGAAGATAAGCGCCAGATGTTACGTGGTGATGGGGCGCTCGTTGTTGAAGTTGACAAAATCAAACACGACATCTCTATACCCCAACCTCGCTGGAAAGATACTCTCACAAAGCTGCAAATATTCAACCCGACTATTGTTCCATACGCAAAGGCCATATATTTGGATGCGGATGTCATTCTAAGACGCCCGATTGATTCCCTTTTCTACACCTCGCCCCCCTCGCAAACACGTGCAGTCAACGGCACTAGCCAGCCATGCTCGAATGGCAGCAATCTCCCTGAATCATTTCTTATGGGCGCATCGGTTGATACCGGCTTGCCGAATCACCCAATGATAACTGAACAGTGGTCATATTTTAACGCTGGCTTTCTGTTATACATTCCTAATGCTAGGTTGCTTCAGTACTACAAATGCCTGCTGACAAAACCGGAACTTTGGTCCTATGGTTTTCTAGATCAGGACCTCCTAAACTATGCTCATCATAGGGAGGGTAGAATGCCCTGGCAACAGTTGCATTCTTCCTGGCACCGAAATCATCCGTTGGATGACCATTTTAACAACAATATAGCATCTCTTCACGTGAAATGGTGGGAGGGGAGTCCAGAAACGCCGGCTATTAATGCGTATGCACGTCAAAAGTGGAGAGAAATGAAGAGCTTTTGGAAGAAGCGCCTGGCAGAGAACACACAGACATCTAGATCTGAGCTTTGAGTGTCAATAAACAGACTTTTATCTGTCTACTTGTTGATGCAGTGATGAATCAATTAACGTAATTCCCGGGCGAGCCGTCTACCACCCCAAAAAACACTACGCGCACACGAAGTGTACTTATTCAAACAATCACCATGCCACCGGCTAGGCATTGACAAAGGAAGAGTATAAACATTTGCGTCATTTTTGCAACCAGGTGTATCACCTAGAGTGTCCTGGCGAAGTCTGTGGAAAGGATAGTCCTAAAATATCTTGAATTCAAGCCTGCGATACTGTTTTCTAGCTAGCGGCGTGAATACTATAATGACACACCATAAAAGTATAAATAAATGCTATCTTACCCTTTTATTTTCCGACTGCGCTGCTTTATCCTTCTTAAAGTTTACTATGCTATGGAACCATTAGAGTTAGACACCCCTTAATAAGTGCTTAATCCTAACCAGGAGTAATACTGTACCTATTTAAAAATAATATATACAGATACTCCTTAATTTAGATAATATATCTTGGTATTATAATATTACTACTAGTATAATAAATTAGGTGCTCCTTACTAGATACTTAGTTATTTTAGGGATATTTATATTGCTCCAAAAATTAGACACTTTTAATAATAGTTTAGGCATAACTAAAACTGGCCAAGCTATTATTACTATAATTTAAAACTTACCACTGCTAATTATTGCAGGCTTTTTTCTAGTAGTGGGAGTAATTTATATAACTTTGCTCTTTTGGGAGTAACGCGAAAATTATTTTTGGCTCATTAACTAATTATCTATGTAAGCTAAGGCACTTATAAAATAGTAAGTTAAAGTATAAGCTAATAAGAATAAATAAACTAACCTAGTGTCAGGGAACGCGGCCAGCACGGACTGCTGTCAGCCAATAGATCTGCCTTACCGATACGATGTGACGGGCTGTCACGTCAGAAACCGGAGCCATGAATTATCCGCACCGATCATAGCAATACAGCAGTATTGATATGATAACTTCTTAGCTATTATATTAATTAAAGTAAAATAATATAATAAATTTATTCAGTATTATATATTTAAAGGACTATTTTTATAGTATTAAATAGTTTTAGTTACTATTTATTATTTTTAGAAACTAAGCTACCCTATCTTTTAGTTTTTATTTTAGTCTTTTATATAAGCTTTTTAACCTTAAGACTTGTACCTTTTACTCTTGCACACAGAATATCCTTAAATCCTACTAGTTTAAGACGGATTGGCAGGCGTTATTTAATAATAACAGACCCTTAGCACAAGAGATTTAAAAATATTTATCACTGTTATAGGAAGTTAGACTGCTCAGGCACAGCAGGCTACTATAGCCTGCCCTACCCCTACCCAGGAGTTAAAGCATATAAAAGAAGTGATTACTATATTAGTAAATAAGATTAATAAATTAAAAAGTTTTAAAAAAATCAAGGCTAATAAAGCAGAGTTATTTAAAGATAAGCAATTTTCCTTGCAAAGTTATCTAACCTTAATAAATATGCACTTGCATATTAATAACCTCGGAAATGCCAATAAGCATAACAAAGTTATATTTACAGGAATGTACCTTAAAGGGCCTGCATTTAATTAGTTTAAGCTATATATATAAGACTATTAAATAAACAAGTTAAAAGACCAGAAGCTAATAACCAAGAAAATCTTTGGAAATTATAAAGAATTTAAGACATAAATCTTTAAAGTATTTAGTAACCTAAACCTTAAATAAGCCGCTTAAGGCAAAATTAAAGCTTTGTACCAAGGCAAGTTAACTATTAATAAATATACTGTAAAATTTCACCAGATAGCCTTAAACTTGACCTGGAATAAATTAGCTTTTATAGTAAAATACTATAAAGGACTTAGGAGTAAGATAAAGAACTAGTTAGCTTTAATTAATAATTAACCTAATACTTTTAATAAACTTATTAAAACAGTATCTCGGATTAAAATGCGCTAAAATAAGCAATGGTTTAACAAGCAACGCACCCACATGCATCAGGCAGGAAGAAACAAGCAAAACCTATAATAAAATAAGGATAAAAATATAAAAATAAATGCTGCTATTACCACTGGAGAACAGAAGGATGGCAAGGAAAGAAAGTAATTTAAAGAAAAATACTTTAAATATAAAAAAATTAGACATATTAAGAAATATTATTAAGCAAAGCGCTAAAATCATGGACCGGCTACCCATGATTCGCAAATATACGCTGCCTATGTAACAACTAAACCTAATTTCCTGAACATCACGGAGGAGGACATCCTTAAGAATATTATAAAGTAATAAAAAGAATTAGTGCGGTTCATGGATAAGTTAACTAAACAGATTAGCCAAGTATAAATAAAGGTTTAACAGAATATAAAGGACCTTAAGAAAATTAATAAAAAAAATAATTAAATATATTAATATTAACGCGCGAGAACTTAAAATTAAAGAAAATAGAAAAGTTAATATTATTACTAGTAATAAGTTAAAAGAACAAGCAGGATGCTGCACGGGTCTTAAAGGGAGATTAAGTATAATATTAAGTAAATATAAATTACCTAAGGATAAGCCTCTTAAGAATTAAAGAGAAGATTACTTACAGGAAAGTAATAAGATCCCTTTAAATTTAAAAAAAGAATTTTATACACCTCTAATAGTTTTAATTAGTGATAAAATAGTTATAAATCACTATAAGACTTAAGAAACATAAACACAAACCCTATTTAGTAGCAACGCTAAAGAAGATAAACCTTATAACTATAAACCAGCACAAGCAGTTTACTAAGAAGAATCTAGCCATACATGGCAGGATTATATCTTAAAATATAATAAATGCAAAGAATAAATATTCTTGAAATGCCCTGCTCATGGGCATGTTAACATTAAATTCGCGGAAGAATATAAGCAAGTATTAAATAAATAAAAAATAAGCCCATGTAGTAAAGTCTTAGGTCATATAAAAGATTACTCTTGCAGATACTATCCTAAGTTAAGCAAAAAGGCATACTAAGACATTAACTGGACAGAATATTACAATAATAAGTATCTGCAACACCGGAAAATTAAAGAATTATGTTGTTAAAAACCGCAAGCACTAAGAATTATTATATAACCAAACTATAATTACCCCCTAGGTAACACTAAATGTGATTATACAGAAATAAAAGCAGGACACCCGAATTATATAAAACTTAATCACTATAATTACAATGTTTTATATTACATATTCCACCAAAAGACAGGCCAGTTCTAACTAATAAGATGGGCCAAAGCATAATAATAATATTATTATCAGCATTAAAAAGAGGTAACACTCTACATAATTAAGAATAACGCATTAATTATTATTATAGCATAATTAAATAAAAGGCATGCAAGAATCTTACTGGACTTAGGGAGCTCTAAGCAGTTTATTAATAAAGGATTTATTAAAACACACTAGCTAGCAACTAGGCTTATAGGGGAGTACTAAAAAATCTTTAGATTTAAAGGCGCGCTACTATACCAAGAACCTAAGCTTATAACTAATAACACCCTAATAAAGAGTGAAGAATATATTAAGAATATCATGTTTAAAGTTATGCCCATTATACCTTAGGGATTCTATAATATAGTTATTAGGATAACATGGCTTGCTTAATAAAACCTAGATATTAACTAGATAACTGGAAAAGTGCTAGTTAATAATGCTTAGTTAAAAACATAAAAAGAATATTAATAAAGAACACAGATCTAAGTTACTAACAAAGCATCGGGGAAAGCTCCAGAAAAGCAAGATATAAATAAATAGTAAAAGATAATGCATAACTTAGGACTAATAAAAAATGGAACCTAATAAAAGGCTATATAACTAAAGCTAAGAAAGGAATATAAAAAGGAACTTGCTAAAGTGCTTAAAAGACTTTTAAAAAAATACTATAAATATATTAAGTTATTTATAAAACCTAACTACTAATTACCAAGGCATAACAGCTGCTTTAAAGCTGTGATACTACTAATACCTGGAGAAAAGTTACCGCAGGTACAGCAATACTAAAAATTACCGGCAAAGTTATAAGCAGAAATAAAGTTTATTTATAAGTTTAAAAAGGCAGGATATATTTATAAGTTAAAATTATATATATCCTCGCGACCTATAATAGTACCAAAGAAAGATAGAAAAGGCGCATGGGTAAAGAATAAATAATTAGTTATTAATTATTACCTTCTTAATAAAGTAATAATTAACAACGCTAACTAAGTACTATATATAGGATAAAAAAAGACCTTTTACAGGGAGCCGTGATTTTAATAATTTTTAATATTTAATAGGGTTACTATAACTTATAAATACACGCTAAAGATATTTACAAAACAGCATTCCTTATAAATATAGGATTATATAAATAGGTTATTACACCTATGGGACTAAAGTAACTACCAGCTAAATTTACTAGGTACATAACTTATATACTAGGAGAATTTATAAATAAAACTATTATTATTTACTTTAATAATATTATAGTCTTCTTAAAAGTTAAAGAAGAACATAACACCCATGTAAAGGAAGTTATGCAGAAGTTAATAAATACAGGACTTATAATAAGTATTAGGAAATATAAATTTATTATAAATAAAATTAAATACCTGGGTATGCAATATACGCCAAAAGGGTGGAAAATTAAGCAAGAAATAATAAAAGAAATCCTAAATTACCTAATATTAATAAATAAAAAAGGAGTTAGAGAATTCCTAAGACTTTTAGGATATATGCAAGAATACCTGTTTACTTACACGCGTGACGCACGACTACTTACCAGGCTATTACAAGATAATAAACCCTTCGTATAGGGGCAAGAGCAGGAAAAATTAGTACAGGATATTAAGAAAAAAGGTTAAAAAGGCGCCCATACTACAGCCCTATGACCCGGAACTGCAATGCTACATAAAAATAAATATATCTAGAGGAGCCATAGGAATGGTCCTGGAATAAATGGATAAAAACAGGAAGCTGCGACCAGTCGCATTTTTTTTATAACAAATAACAAATACCAAACAAAGGTATGACACTCATGATTAAGAAGCATTAGCAATTATAAAAGAATTTGAAAAATGGAAACATTACCTCCAAGGAGCAAAGCATAAAGTTATTATTTAAACTAACCATAAGAACTTAATATACTTTATAATAATAAAAAAACTTAATGGACAATAAATTAGATGGGCTTAACAGTTATTATAATACAACTTTTAAATTAAGCATATTAATAGGAAAAAGAACGTTGCCGCGGATGCGCTAAGCCAAAGACTAGATTATATGGTTAAAGTTAAAAACCCCAAGATAAATATCTTTTATAAAAATAGGGATATTTTTAGATTTAACCAGGATGCTAAGCTAGCTACTGTATATATAATTAATAATTACAAGTTTATAGTACGGCTTAAGAAGAAATAATAAAATAATAAATAATTTTAAACATAAAACTAGGAAGCCTAATATAAAAAAGAAAGTAACAGGATACTCCTCTGGAACAGATTAATTATAGTACCTTAAAGCATGGTTTAGGAAGTAATTAAATTACACCACAACCTACTATTAAAAGGACACCAAGGAATTAAGAAAATAATAAAAAAGATTTAATAAGCATACTTCTTTCCAAAAATACACCAACAGGTCCGAGACTATATTATAAAGTGTAATAAATATAATTAAAATAAACTATCTTAACATTAATTATACAGGAAAATGCAAATACCAGACATCCCTATAAAACCTTAGGAAAGTATCACTATTAATTTCATTATAGGGCTACTATTATTTAAGGATCCTATTACAGGACTTACCTATACTAATATAGTTACTATTATATATAAACTTATAAAATACATAATTATTAGACTAGTTATAAAGAATCTCACTACAAAGAAACTAGCACTACTAATACTGCAAGAAGTATTTATTTAAACTAGACTACTAAAATAATTTACATTTAATAAAGACAAGCTATTCACGTCTAAGTTTTAGGAAATAATTATAAAAGCATGCGGAACAGGTTAAGATATATTAACTATAAACTATTAATAAATAAATAAATAAACAGAAAGGATAATATAGTTAATTAAGTAATACTTATAACACTACCTTAACTAGAACCAAGACAATTAGGTTAAAATACTACTAATGGCATAGTTTACTATTAATAATACAAAGAATGCCACGACAAATATTTCGCCTTACTATGCGAATTTAAAAAGAAACCCAAGAATAACATGAATATTATTACTAACTAAAGAAAGATTAAAATTAGTCTTAATGCAAGTCAAGCACTTAAACATACTATATAAATTACTTACACAGGATATTAAATAAGCTAAGGAAAGAATAAAATTTTATTATAATAAAAAGCATAAGGACACGCCACTTTTAAGGGAGGGAGAGAGAGTTTACCTCTTAGAATAAATAATAGGAAAGAAAAATTTTAATATTAAAAGTAAATAACTAAGTAATAAACTTAATACAGTGAAATATAGGCTATTTAAAATTAAAAAGCAACTTACTAATAATAATTATTACCTATTATTACCAGCACGAATACAAGTATACCTAATGTTTTATGTCTTATTGCTTAAACTAACTCTAAATCTGGAAAATAACTATAATAAAGTAACCAACGCCAATAAAGAATATAAAGTTAAATAAATTCTAGACTAACAGATACATAAGGGTTAGATTTAATACTTTATTTATTAAAAGAGTTACTTAATAAAAAATAACTTATAAAAGCCAGTTAAAAATCTTAACTGCCCTGAGAAGATTTAGGAATTTTAGCAAGAAAACAGTTAAAAAAAAGAGTTATTAAAAGGCATGGCAAAAGCCTCCGCAGCATGGATACCACCAAGGAAGTCTTGTGTGGACGAGCCACTGCTGCTTACCATGGTAGCTAAATAGCTTTATTTTATTACCTTTTTAATTTCCTTTTATTTCTGCTCCTTTTTCTTAAGCTTTTCGAGCTCGTCTATTTCTTTTATTTCACGGGAAATAAAGTTGCCAGCACATTGGTTAAGAAGTTATTCTTACTTTTAAAAATAACAGGATTTTACAAGTAAAAGCTTTATTTATTTTAAATTTTAAATTCCTTTAATTAAAGCTCTTATTACGCCTAAACAAGATGCTTTTATTCTATATTTAAGAAGGAAGGCTTTAAAGTAATATATTTTTAGCACGCTTTTATATATTTATTATAGTAACTTAAATTTTTAGACTTAACATAAGATTTATTTAGCTATAAATATTAAATATAAGGAGTAACCATTATAAAACCATACTTTTTAATTTAATACTTTAGGTTATGTTTTTAAACACCTGAGCTAGAAGCCATTATAAAGGTTAGTAAATAAATAATATTAAGAAAAATAGGTAATAAAAGAACTTATTTAAGGATCTAGCGCCTACTTATGTTCTTTGGGGACAAAGAACCCAAGAAAGGGGGATTATTAGGGAACATGGCTAGCGCGGATTAATATTAACTAATAAATTTATTATAATAATACAGTGTGACTGGTTATTATATTAAGAACCAGAGTTATGGATAATCTAGCCTGATTATAGTGAATGCTATAATACTAAGATAAAAAGGGACTATGGTCATACTGGTTAATATAAGGCTATAAAGCGGGTGCTTTAACAGGATATAATAAAAATTATATTAGGTATTTTATAGTAATTTAATTTAATTATATATTTAAAGGACTATCTTTACAGTGTTAAATAGTTTTAATTATTATTTATTATCTTTAAAAACTAAGTTATTCTACCTTTTAGTTTTTATTTTAGTCTTTTATATAAGCTCTTTAACCTTAAGACTTGTACCTTCTACTCTTGCGCACAGAATATCCTTAAATCCCACTGGTTTAAGACAGATTGGCAGGCTTTATCTAACAATTTTTTTATGCTTTAGGGCCATAATAACAGTGAAATAAAGAAGATTAATAATAAAATTAAGATAGAGACACTTGCGAAGTAAATAAAAATATAATATATTTATTTTAGAGAGAATATAAAAAAAGGGGGTTAAAAAAAGAAATTATTATTTTATATTTAGCTACCTGCATAAAAACTATTATTATAATAATAATTCTTAAACCTAAATATAACCTAATTAAGATAATAATAATCCTTAGCTAGATTATATTTAAATTATTTTTTTATATTACTTATAGTTAAAATAATAACACATAATACTATTTAAATAATCTTAATATAAGACTTAAATATTAATAAGGTAACACTAGATAAATCCCCTGTAAATAAAAATTATTATAAATACCTTAATTCCAAGTATAAAACTATAAAGTACTAAAAAAAAAGAAAATAAAGTTATTAAAAATATAAAAAAATCTAATATAAAATTTTTAATATTATTTGTAAATTAAGGTTAATCTTTTTAAAAGCAGGTAACATTATTAGCCTTAGGTAATAAAAAAGGTTTAATAATATAAAAAAAATAAAATATAGTAATATTATAACTAATTTTTTTTTATATATTTAATACTAACCATTAGCATAGCTTAGTTAGCTAAGAGTTAGTCTTTATAATATGCAATCTAAAGATTAACCACTGTTCCACCCCCTTTTCCTTAGTGTTTTGCTTTGTACCTGGCTCTATATCCTAGGCCGTTACAAAAAGTCTTTCCTTAAAAATACCTATTAGTTTATTAAGTATTATATATTTAAATACTTAATTTATGATATAGAAATTATAGCCTTTGCTATAATCAAAACGGATATTAATACACTAGTGTTTAATTTACTAGTAGTTATACTATATATTATAGGTAAAAAGGCTTTAAAGAATTATTTTTTAAATTTATAATAATATGGACTTTTTAATGGTTAACACAGTAATCTTTATATACAAGCCTATTCTAAAATGCTTGTAAAAAAGGATAGACTTTCTACTTATAAAAGAATTATTTTTATATAAAAAATATTCGCTAGTAAAGGAATTAAGTTTGGCTTTTAAAGTAAAATTAGCAAGTTAAAGAAAGTATATAAATAAAATATCTAAAATATTTTCTAAACCTCCTAACTAGTCATGTTAAACCTATTCCTAATCGTGTTTATAATATACTTTATAAATATAATTATTAATTACTATAATAGCTTTCCTGTTAACCTTTTACCTTTTTCTCCCTTTAAATATTATTATAATAAAATTAAGATTAAGTTACTTATTTTACAGATACTATGAACTTATAAAATAGCTAAAAAAAGGATAACCAGAGTCAAAGATAATAAAGTTATAGTAAGTATACTTTGCACGGTACTTAAAAATTTAAAAAAAAAAAATAAAAAAGTAAGAAAGGAAAAGGACTTCCTAGCATTATTTTATTAGGTATAATAATAGGTTAGGCTTTTAATAGCTAGGCCTATTTTTATCTTTTAACATAGTATCTTAACTTTCTTAGTAAAGCAGCTAAAGAAATAATATAAATATAAAAAGGGGATAAGGTAAGTATAGGGTAATTATAAGTATTAAAGAGTGGGTAAATTACCTTAAATAAGTTAGTAAATTATCTTAAGGGGTAAGTAAATTATTTTACAAGGTAAGCAAATTATCTTAAAGGGTGAGTAAATCACCTTTAACAGTGAGTGGATTACCTAACTCACCGGGCTCACCCTGTTAAAGCAGCAACGTCCGGATCAGGCAGCAAGGAGGTTCTCGTAGTTTTTTGGACGGTAGAACTACCTACCTAGGGCTAGGTAGTTAGGTACCTAGGTCTGGCAGAGGTTGCAGGTCAGCCAGTGTCGTTTTTTCGGTCGCTCGAGTTGAAATGGCTTATATAATGGCCTTGGCGGTCACGTGACCCACAACTAAGCTCTAGAAATATTTTAACTCGAGTTACCTCTTTTAAAACACTTACTAATATTATTAACTTTAGTATGGCAGTACTTTTAAAAAATATAAGTTAAGTGCTTTAAAACTTCTTAATAATCATTATTTTAAGCCCCCTTTTTATTATAATTACTTTTTTCTGCTCTTTAATTACTAATTTATTAGTTTAAAAGTGGTACCAGTAGTATCTTTATAAAGTTAAAGCCGGGCGCCTGGAGCTGCCTAAGTATAAAAAGGTAAGTCTTCTTATATTATATTTTATATCTTTAACCATTTACTAACTGCTTGGGAACTGCTTAGGACAAAGATAACTACCTTTACTTTTATTATAGCAAGATATTCTGCAAAATTCTTAATTACTTTAAGGCTATTATAAAACTGCTTTTTTATTACTTAGTAGCCACTTACTAACTACTTAGGAATTATTTAGCATAACTATAAATCTATTAATAACCTGTGTACCCACGTTGCCTTATATAAGGATATCTTGCTGCCAGTTAGAAATGCTGGGGGCCGCGCTTTATAAGAGATTATTAATAAGGCGGCTAGTATATATCCTAACTACTTACTAATTACTTAATAACTAATTACTAACTACTTAAAGTAATATAAGAAGCTATTTACTAGTATTAACCCTAATAATACTATTACTAGGGCTATTATAAGCCTAAACCATGCCCCCGGAGCCCTCCCTGCCCTCCCTAAGAAAAAAGATAGTTTTATAAGTACTTCTTAACTACTTTTTAACCACTTACTAACTACTTAAATCTTAGGTTTATGTTACTAATATAAGAGCTAAGGTAGTTTACATGGGGTATTTTATGCCTTGCAAGTCCTGCGGTAGCCGTGTTAACTGCTATAAAAATATTAATAAATATAATTATTTTATCTTATTTAATTATGGTGACCTGCACCCCCGTGCTGTAACTAAGAAGCCTAAGAACCAAGTAAATAAGAAAATAGCTGCTAAAAAACTACTTAAAAACTACTTAAATACTACTTAGTAAGGCCCTGTACTTAGGTAATAAGTAAATAGCTAATATATAAATAATTATTAAGTAATTAATATTTTTTCTAAATAATATTATTTATATATATCTTATAAAGGAGATAATAAGCTGGAGGGAGTATTATAAATATAATATATATATATAATAAAAAAGTTTTAAGTAATTAGTAAGTAGTTAAAAACTACTTAGGTCTTTTATCTTTTATTATATATAGTTATTAAAGTATCTTAAGAAAATATATAGTATATTTATAAAAAGCACTTATTAATTACTTATTAACTACTTAGGTACCCCTTTCCTATGCCTTTTAAATTTTTATCCGCCTTTTTATAAGCTCTAGCTCTAACCTCTTATTCTTAAGTTACTTATACTATACCTTCTCCTCTTACTTTTTAATACTTGCCTTAAGCTAGCGAAGCTCAAGCTCTTTACAATAATTATTAAGAGATAGGCTATTAATTAAGGTAATTTAGTAAAGGGTAAAAGTAAAGATTATAAATCTAAATACTTATTAACTGGCTATTAGGCAGTTAGCAAGTACTTAACTTACTTTATATTTTTATATTAAAAGAAATATTATAATATAAAATATATTTATTAGTTAAAGCTAGATTAGCTGCTTAATTTAGCTCCTATAAAAAATCTTTACCGCTTGTAACTATTTATAATTAAAGTAAGCTTTAATACTTAGCAAGTGCTTAGCAAGTACTTATACTTTTTTTATTAAGCTTAAAGATAGGCAGCCTCCATATTTAAGGTCTAATAAAAGTAATATATATTAAAATCCAGGAAGTTTTAATATTACTAAATATTATCCTTATTAAGCTTTGCAGTACTATTAATAGGTTAGTAAATATAAAACTAGGTAATTAGCAAGTACTTTTTAACTACTTTAACTAAAGTAAGATACCTCCCTAAAGTATTTGCCTTATAGTAAGACTGCTTTACTACATTGGTATAATTTTAAAGCTAATTAAAGTAGGTAGGCTTAATTTTAAAGCAGGCCTTATTTAGTCCTGCCTTAATTACCACTGCCTTTTTTTAAATAGCCTAATTTTGTACCGCGGGTGATTTATACTTTAATAAAGTTAATAAGCAGTTTTTAAGTAGTTAAATAGTAGTTATACTTATTAAAAGATCCACTATCTTATTATACTAGGCCTCTGACTAACACGATAGTAACTTTATTATTTAACTTTATAATAGTGACCCTTTGTTTATTAACCTAATAGCCTTTAGGATATTACGCTGGAAATAGACCTAATAAAACATAATAATATATTATAGTTGCCATGTAATATTATGCTTGTTAGGGTTAATCTCTGATAAATACTGCCCAAGGCCTAATAAAGTTAATAAGTATTATTTAACTGCTTGGCAAGCACTTATCACTATACTGCTTGAAATCCATGTTAATAATAATCCTATAAATACCACACCCATGCAGGTAGTTAAATAGGATAGGCGAGCCAGAGACCTTTTTTAAAAGTATAAAGGTATACTTAAATAAAAAATAATAGCCCTTTATACTATTTATATTAGTAAAAACTTAAAGGAGTGTAATAACTATAAGATATTAGTAACTAACTACTAGTTAATTACTTAAAAACTACTTGCCCTTTACTTAATCTGGGAGGAAGGTCGTAAATATAACCTTATTTATTTTCTTATTTTAAAATTATTTATATAATATATTAACTTTAAAGAAGTATAAGCGGGCTAGTAGTTAAATTTAGCTTTTATAGCTATAAAAAACTATAATACCCTTAAAATTTAGGTAATATTCCTGGACATACTTTTAATATTATACTTAATAATTAGTAACTGCTTGGGGACTAGTACATAACTACTTACCTTAATAATAGAAGTTATATTTTGCAGGAAGATTACTTTATTAATATCCTATCTAGCAGGATAAAAAAGTAACCGCTACTTTTAAATAATAATAGCTATGTAATCCTTATTACAGAAACTAGTATAAATTTTTATTAAAGTAAATATATTAAACTGTAAATAAAAATGCTTAAGCTAGGGACTTTAAAAAAATTTTACTTTAAGAGTTAATAAGTAATTATTAAGCACTTGGTAACTACTTACCTATTATTATATTTAAATTATTAATCTCTTGTATAACCTTCTTTACCTGTTAAAGGATCCGCTCCGGGGCCTTTAATAAAGAAGGTGGAGGATGTTTATAAACCCTGTGAGATATAAATAAAATATAAGGATATTGCCTTATATTTACTGGTACTAGAGTATTAAAGATAATATTATAGCCTAAATATACTAGTTTCCCTAGCCCTTGTGGGTAATCTCACGCTATAAAGTAGTTAAAAACTGGTTTATAACTGCTTGGCAACCACTTATTATAAAATTACCTCCGCGAATATATTAGTTTAAATAAACCATATTCCTTACTTAGTGGTATGGCATTATTATTAAAGAGGTCCTTAAGAAATTAAAGGTCTAAAGTAATATAGCCTTAAATAGGTATTTAATAATGCTTGCTTAAAGGCCCCCCAGTATTATTAATATATTTAATATATAAAGTATATATGCCATTTATATTTTATAAGTAGTTAGTAGGTAGTTATTAAGTACTTAGGATTCTTAGTTACTTATTATTTAAGTATACCTCTTAAAAATAGGTTTACAGTATAAAATCTAATTTATACATGTATTACCCTGTTAAAAGAATGTAACCTTTAACTAATAGTAGCTAAAGTATATTAATAACTGCTTAAAAATTACTTACTAGCTAGTAATTTACTTATAAGTGTTTCTCTTGCTTATATTATTTTTAAGTAGTTATATATTACTTTAATACTTTTAGATCTCCTCCTATATCCTCTTATTAACAGCTATATAATAATATGCCTTAAGTTACGGGGCTAGGAATTTATAATAATAAATACCAGAGTATTTTATAGGGAACTTCCTAACCTAGTAGTTTAAAAATAAATAAAATACTGGTTGCTTTGCCCTATATTTCTGGAACTTTATATATTATATTTAAGTAATTATTAATATCTAACTAGTTACTAACTACTTAAGAAGTACTTATATCATGCACTATTACCTCTAATTTTACTTGCAATTAGCCCCCACTAGTAATAACATATGCATAGCTATAAATATTACTTATAAAATATTTAGGTAGATTATTAATATACTTTAAAATAAGAGTAGTAAGAGGGTTATTCTTAGCCTGGGTAAGAGGAATTAAAATTTATTCTTCTTAAGGTACTTATTAGTTCTTAATCACTTATTAAGCAGTTAATTTTAGTTATACTTATAATACCTAGTTTATTATTAAGAAGCTCTAGGCTAATATAGTTATTAAGGTTAATTACAGGTGTATAAGACTTTATGCTTGTAAAGAAAGAATAAAGTAGTTAGTAAGTGGTTATTAACTGCTTAGGATTTTCATGTCTTTGGAAATAATAAAAAAGAAAAATCTTAGATTTTAAGAAGTTTTAGTATTTTTTTTTTAACCTTGCTTAAGATGTTATTGCTTAATAATAGCCTTGGCATCACGTGGTGGAGGTGACGCTCATATGAGCTCCGCAGGTAGCTCGGATGACCTGTATACTCGTATGGCAGGGCTCGGTTCACTCGAGAAGGATGACTAAGTAGTAAAAGGACTAACGTAATCGGTAAGCGAGCGGGCCATGTAAGCGAGCGGGCCACCTCTTACCATGGTTGAAATTCAAAGGTCTTTTAAACAACCAAAACATGC